>NW_004524697.1:1832721-1833745 GCF_000260255.1 Octodon degus | reverse complement strand
CTATCTTTTGGTGATAAAGGGGTGTTAAGTTTTCCTGTTAAGATTGTGGTATTGGATATTAGATTTTTCATGTCCATTAAGATTTGCTTTATATAGTTGGGTGCTCCCGTGTTTGGTGCATACATTTTTATAAGTGTTACCTCTTCCTCTTGAATTTTTCCCCTAACCAGTACACAGTGGCCTTCTTTATTTTTCCTGATCATTCTTGGTTTGAAGTTGAGACTGTATGAAAATAGGATTGCTACCCCTGCTCTTTTCTGAGGTGCTGGGGCATGTAGTATTATATTCCATCCTTTGACTTTCAGCCTATGAATATCTTTATCAGTTAAATGTGTTTCTTGTATAGAGAATATTGTTGGATTTTGTTTCCTATTCCACTGTGCCTGTCTATTTCTCTTAATTGATGAATTGAGTCGATTTACATTGATAGTTAGAGTTGAGATGTATTGACTTATGATTGACATGGTATTTACCTGTTGTCATTTTCTCCTTTTTCTCCTGTGTTTAATTGCTTACCCTATTTAGTTGGTTGCTTCTGACATCTTTTGTGGAGTTCTGATCATTTTGGTCCCTCTCTAGAACATTTTTCGTTAGCCTGTGTAGAGTTGTCTTTGTCATCATGAAATTCTTTAGCTGTTCTTTGTCATGAAAATATTTCACTTTTCCATCAAACTTGAAAGAGTGTTTTGCAGGGTATAGTAGTCTGGGCTGGAATTGCTTTTCATAGAGGGCTTGAAATACTTGCTCCATGCTCTTTTTACCTTCATGGTTTGTGAAGAGAAGTCAGCCATAATTCTGATGGGTTTTCCTTTGAATGTGATCTGCTTCTTTTCTCTAGCATCTTTCAGTATATTATTCTTGTGCTGATTTTCTGGGATCTTAACTATTATATGTCTCAGTGTGTTTTTCATTGGGTTGAGGTTACTTGGCATTCTGTATGCTTCAGTTACCTGAATGTCAGATTGTTTCCTCATATTTGGGAAGTTTTCTGCTATTACTTCTGCCCATATTTTTTAATGTCATT
>NW_004524697.1:1799158-1818995 GCF_000260255.1 Octodon degus | reverse complement strand
GAGAGGGTCCGGCCCACGCTGCGCCTGGGCTGGGACTGGTCCCGCCGGCGCAGGGTAGCAGGAAACTCTCCGCACACTCACCGGACCTGGGCTAGGACTCCAGTTATAAATTCTTTTACTGCAGTGTTTTTTTTTTCTGATTGTGTTTCCTCCCTATGTTTCTGTAGTTGATTCTTTACTTCAGATGCTACAAGTTCTAAGAATTATTTTTTTTATTTCAGAAAAGATTTCCACTCTAAGTTCCTCTATATTTTTCTGCTGCTGCTTATTTACTATTGTTGCTATTAATTCATACATTTGAGCTGAGCTAGTAGAAAAGAATGCCACTCTGAGTTCCTCTATGACTTTCTGCTGTTGCTTATTTACTATCGATGCTATTAATTCATTTGAGCCGAGCTAGTGTCCTCTGCACTTGTTCTGGGTGGGCACTGGGTTTCCTCCATATATTTCTGCCTTTGATTCTTTACTGCAGATGTTATTAATTCAGGAATTTCTTTTTTATTTCCAATTTAAGTTCCTCTGTACCTTTCTGCAACTGTTTCTTTATTTCAGAGGCCATTGATTCATTCACTTCAGCTGTGTAATTCCCAATTTGTTCTATATTAGTCTCTGTACTTGTTATGGGTGGGCTTGCGGTCTGAGATTGCATTTTGCTCCTTCTCGTCATTTTGTGTAGCACTGTCTTCTGACCTTTATTGTAGATCTTTGTTGCAGTTATAACCTTAGTACTTACTGAAGTTCAGGTGTAGATCTACAAAGTTTGGGTTTATCCAGCTGTACCTGGCTTGGGTCTGGCTGCTATGCTCAGCTCCTTCCTGCTGCTTCCCTTAGGGGTGAACCTGTTGTACACCTCTGGCAAGATGTTCTGCTCCTGGACTAGCTGGTTGGTTCTGTACCCTACACTCTCTGCAGGGATTGCAGCTACAGGGTTTCACCACAGGACTGTATGCCAGGCTTGAGCTGAGTCTGGAGAGGACAAGGTAGAGTAGTGGGGAGAGGCAGCTCTCCCACACACTCACCAGGCCTGGGCTAGGACTGGGCCTGGGGGTTCCCGGAGCGCAGCAGAAATTCCTACTCGGCGGGCGGGCTAGGGAAGGTGTTGCAGAGTGGTAGCAGATGTCCCAAGGGGGTTCAACAGGGTCTCACCCATGCTGTGCCTGGCCTGGGACCAGTAGGTCCCACCAGTGCATGGTAGCTGGAAGCTCTCCCACACACTTACAAGACCTGTGCTAGGACTGAGTCTGGGGGTTCCCAGAAAGCCTTGAAGGGTTTTTTTTGTTTTTGTTTTTGTTTTTGTTTGTACCAGTTATTGAACTCAGATTCTGCGCTTGCCAGGCAAGCGCTTATTCTAATTGAACTATCTCTCCGGGCTGGTTTGAAATTGATATTGTCAACAATCAGGATAGTTACCCCTGTTTTTTCTGATTTCCCTTGGCATAAAGGATTTTTTTTCCTTCTTTTGACTTTTAGTCTTTGAATTTCCTATGTGTTACTTTAAGTAAATGTAGAAGAATTGAAATCATCTGACCATAGAGCAGTGAAACTGGAAACAACACCAACAGAAACCACAAATGCATGAAAATTAAACAATATCCTTCAGAATAAACAATATGTTACAGAGGAAATTAAATACAAAAATAAACAGTATATTTAATTATATAATTAGACGTGTTAGCTTGCAGGTTTACATAGAACTTATGCAATGAAAACAGTCTTACAAGATAAATTTATAACAGTGAAGTCTCACATCAGGAAAACAGAATTAGAGAAATCAATCAGACCCATGTGTGTAAACATTGTCTCGCTAGTGTAAGAACTTGAAAGAGTAAATAAAATCTCAAGTGTACAAGAGCTACTTTGAAGGGGAATTGAATCTGTTCAAAATGAAGGAACAACAGGGGTGAAAGAACAAAAGAAAGAAAGAAGAAAGCAAAAAATATTCTTGTGCAGATACAGGACAGCCTGGATTATCATATTGCTTATTGCTGCTGGTCCATTGAAAAGAGCAGTTAATGCTTAAAATTGTTTTTCATCTTTCTACTTTTTAATTTTTGTAGCTCTTTTTGACCAATTTTGAATGTTTGTATCTAGTAATCTGAACAGCTAATTTGCAGACAACAATATGCAATATAGCAACTATTGTTGAATTATTATTATTTACTTTAGTAAAAGCAAGTATAATTTCTAATGTGTTTTAAAACTTTTTATTCTCTTTAATAAAATTAAAATGTCTAACATTAAATATCTAGGAATAGAGAAAGCAACTCTATCACATAGTTTTGAGATTATAAAAGTTCTTAAATGATTTGATATACAGTTCTACAGTTTTTATCTTGTTAGCATACAACTGACATGTGAGCTTGCAGGTTTACATCTATATATTTTCAAAAGTGATACAAGAAAATGTACAGGTCAAAATTGTGCAACATTTTCTTAAGTCAGGAGAATGAAGAGGAAATTATGGTGTCTTACATTCACAAAATGTAAAATTATTCAGCCATATGAATATTAATAAACATAGCCAAATGGGTGAAATAAAAATGACCTCAAGATAACAGGTTAAAAAAAACACCTACTATGATGAATTAAATGATGTTTGTCTCCGAGAAGTACACACTGGAAGTAGATATCACGAGCTTTCTAGGGTGATAGAAATATTTATATCAGTTAATTATAGTTACACAGGTGAAGCACTTCTTGAAACATTAAATCCTCCTGATTTAGGCATGCACATCACCCGCCAGAAATTTTAACTCAATAACAATACATACAAGCTTTATAGAAAGAAAATATTGAAAAGAAAATTCCAAATGGCTAAGAGATATGGGTGGACAGACATACCATGTCATCATTAAAGTAAAATAAAATCAATGTTACAAAACTAGTAATTATATATAATTTAATTTATAAAGGTCACAAATTACAAAAATCTACTCCTACAAGACATGTTAAAATATAATCCTTTATTGATTAAACAAGCATGGTAAGACAGATAAATGTAAAATATCTAATATCAGGGCCAATGAGATAGCTCAGTGGACTAAGTGCCTGCTTAGGCAAGCTCAGGGAGCAGGGTTCAGTCCTGGTACCACATGCAATGCCGGTCCTGCCCCCAGGTATGCTGAGCTGGTGACTGAGTCCAGGCATGGTGTTGCAGGCCTGTAATCCCAGCACTGGGGAGACTAAAAACAGGATGATAACTATGAATCTGAGCTGCATAGTGAGACTCTGTACCAAATACATTAAAATAATAATAATTAAAAATAGAGATATAAAATATCTAATATGTCACAAACACATGCAACAATTTAATACATAATATATATATATATATATATATATATATATATACATGTATTTTAAAAATTAAGAATGCAAAATGTATTTTTTTTTATTTTTATTTATGTGTGTGTGTATGTGTGTGTGGCCAGCTCAGCCCACAGGGGGCGGGGCTGGCTGGCATGTGGTGCTGGGGGATTGAACCGCAGTCCCTGCGCTTTGCTAAGCTTGTTCTAAGTAGGTGCTTTAGACCACTGAGCCATCTCACCAACTCCGCAAAATGTATTCTTGACTAGTAATACAACTAGAAATCTCTGAAAATAAGTGAGTGTTTCATTGTGGTGGCAAAGAGACCCCATTTTGTATCGAAACTCTACTTTAGAACTCTAGATAAACTCACTTTTGCCTCCCAAATTGTGTGTTATGCAGTTTCCATTTGTAAGCAGATTCTATTGTTGATAAACACTGTTTCTGACAAATGCTGTAATGACTTCCTAAGTACAACAATCACCATGTGATTAAATCAATTCCATACTCCGATTTTCTGGAAAGTAGCTGCTAGTTTCAGAAACTGGACCAATTACTACATAAGCCACTGTTTTCCTATCCTTGACGTTAATGCTTGCGTTTTCCCGTTATGTGGTCATTGGCAAATGTTGAGGTGTTGTCCACATTCACTAAGTAGGACCTTGGATTTGCTCCCATCTCAGCATCACTGAGTGATTGTCTGGCTTCTCTCCATAGCATCACAATTTATACTAGATAAATAAAACTTTATAGTAGAATAAATCTTATTTTGCTTGCAGTCTTCATGTAACAAATGAAAACATAAAGCCACTAGGAGAAATCATAAGACAGTTGTTCATTACCCTAAAATTAGGAGAAGCTTTTGTATTTTTTTTTTTTTATGTATTCATTTCTGCATTTTAGGGAAGGGTCAACAGAGCGCTCAGGGTCTCACTACTAGAACGGACTCGTAGTGATTCTCCAGTTTACAGTCTCCCATGAGCTGAGATTACAGGCATGCGACACCATGCCCAGTCTCAACTGCTATCTCAGTGTGCCCCGGGGTGGGACCCGCTCAGCAGGTTAAACCCCAGCCCCTACACCTGCCTGCAGGTGCTTGAATCCACTGAGCTATTTGGCCGGCCCTGGGAAAAGCTTTTATAAAAATGACCTGAAGCATAGAAATCATAATAGAAATATTGATTAAATTTAAGTAGAGAATAAATATTTTCCATGTAATTTTTAAAAAGAACAAAATGAAAAATTGTGGAGAAAGATATAGAAATCAAGGAAAAGACAAAACTGTTTCACAAAAAAAGTGGATATGTATAGGCATTCAGGAAAAATACACTCATAAGGTCCACAGGACTATATTGCTACATCTTTTCACTTTGTAAATTCAGAAAGATTGTGCAGATAAGCATAAAGCTATGTACTTATATTCCTACTGCTATGAAAGGCTGAGGCAAGAAATGTCCAATTTGTGCCCAGTCTGGGAAGTTTAGAAGCTTCATGAGACACTTTTCCAATAGTAAAAAATAAAATAAAATTCTGAAGAAGTTCAAACCCAGTCCAATTTCAGTTATGTTCATTAAGTATATCTTAATCATTTAGGAACCATCATTTCAATATAAAAACTACATAACAAATTAGGTTCAACATTTCTTATTGTGTCTCTTTTTATCTTTTTTCAAAAGAAGAAACTGAATCTGCATATTCAGGATGAACAGATCCCTTCCACACAGATAAAAGCACTGACAGCTCTGTTAAACTGTTTAAATAATAGTCTGTGATCAGTGGTGCTACAGCAGGGACTAGTTACATAAACAGTAAATTTCATTTAATTTTCTGGTGATTACATATAAAACCTTAATACAATCTATTTAAATTAAAGGACATTTGAGTCCAGGTTTTCTTCTGGAGTTTACTGGATATACTCAAGTACTCCTAAAAAGAAAGAGGTGATTAATTTGTTTAGAACATGAAAGGAGAGGAATCCACAAGGAAGACAGGACCACAAAACTTACTCAATAGACTAACATCTGAAGGCAAACAAACCAAAAATAATCACATAAATTTAGTACTCTGATTCTTACCATCCAGAAATTCTCTTTCTTTGTTTGCTCTTTCATTTATTGAAATATACAGTGTGGTTGACAAATTGATTTATATTTTTTTCTGTTAAGTCATCACTTTTAAGATTCTCACCAAAGTGAATTTTACTGACATCAATGAATCTTGTTTTAATATTCCTTGTGCCTCTCTTTCTAAAAAGTGTACTGGTGTGTGTGCTGATTGCAATTGAGGAGATCAATAAAATACTGAAGGAAAATAGACAGACGTCTATATATTTATTTACAAATTCTCAGTTTCAGGACCTCACTTCAAAGCAGCGCTCCTCCTTACAGTGTCACTAATGGTCATTTCATCTCCACATTTTGCAATGAACTCCTGAGAGACAAAAAAAATCTAAACAAAGATTAAATTTGTTTTGAATATCAATTTTGTTTCCCAACTCTAAAATATGACATAAAATTCTACTTTAAGAATCATAAATTTAGTAACTTTAGAGCCTCCTAGAATGAGCAAAAAGTACTCACCACCTCATGAAAGTGTATGATTGTTTGAAGCAGAGCTTCACTATACAGTTCAGGCTGACTTTGAACTCACTTTGTAGCCTAGGCTGGCCCAGACGTCCCAGGGATGTTCCTGCCACCTGAAGCATTAGAGGCATACTCTACTAAACCCACCTGGGCAGAGACTCTTAACGCTCTGAACAGATAAAACCAAGAGTTTAGTTTCCAAAAGCAAGCTAGCTATTCCTTGTTTTGAGCTAACCTTCTTGACATTCACAATTATTCACTTTGTGTGTGAAGGCAGACTGAGAGGCAGTTTCTAAACTGGCAAATTCTTCCCCACTTTAAAAAATGGGTAAAATCAAATGATATTAATAACACTGAATGAGCAAAGCAAATATTAAGAATGTTTATGGTTAAATAATATTTTGAAGAAGTTTTCTCTCTATTAGGCAGAGAATACAATGTATATTTGCTAATGTTTAAGTAATTTCAAATTCAGTTTGTCAGCGGTGGGTCTACTTGAGGAGCAGGAGGGAAATGGGTTAGATAAGGAAAAAGATTTATTTCAGTCTGAATCCTGTGTTATCAGCAAATTTGTTTTCTTTCCTTCCACAAATTTCAGCTGGAGATAGAAAAATTAATGTTTATTTATTTTTTATTTTTTTTAATCTTTTTTTTAATATTTATTTATTTATGAGAGAGAGAGAGAGAGAGAGAGAGAGAGAGGCCAGCTCAGCCCACCAGGGGGCGGGGCTGGCTGGCATGTGGTGCTGGGGGATTGAACCGCGGTCCCTGATGCTTTGCTAAGCTTGTTCTAAGTAAGTGCTTTAGACCACTGAGCCATCTCTCCAGCCCCGAAAAATTAATGTTTAAACAAGTAATTACTGCACTTGACTATGCCATTCTGAACATAAATAGTCTATGTTACATTGCTAAAAGTTTACAAATCTAGAATGAAGAATACAGCACAGGGGCATGGTGCCTGCCTGGCAAGCATCAGGTTGTAAGTTAGATTCCTGGTACCACAAACAGCAACAAAAAAGGGAATAAAATAAAATTTTACAACTCTATGCAATAAAACAATTGGTCCTTAGGTAGATGATAAACCCCTCTTGAAATTTAAAAAATTATAGAGGTTAAAACAATATGATTTTCTGGAAATGAATGCTAGACTCATTAAAGAAAATTCCAAAGACACAATGAAGATTTTTTTCTTTTTTCGGTGGAACCAGGGATTGAACTCAGGCCCTTGCATATGCCAGGCAGGCACTTATTCTACTGAGCTATCTCCCTGGTTCTAAAGAATTATTTTAATATTAGTTATGAACAGATATTATTCAAAAGTCTTTGCAATATGGTCAGATAATATGTATGGGATAACTTCTGTTTTCTTACATACACCTAAGCATGACCTATGGACTAATTTGTGGTCTATTTTGGAAAATGACTCATGTGTAGCTGAAAACAATGTGTATTCAGTTGTGGTTTGGTGGAATACTCTGTATATGTCCACTAAGTCCATTTATTTCAAGCTTTGGTTCAGTTCTGCTACTTCTTTGCTGATTTTTTGTCTGCTTGACCTATCTTTTTGGGATAAGGGGGTGTTAAGGTCTACTATTAAAATTGTGGAATTGGATATTAGATTTTTCATGTCCATTAAGACTTATCTTATAGAGTTGGTTGCTCCCGTGTTTGCTGCATACATATTTATGAATGTTACCTCTTTCTCTTGAATTTTTCTGCTAACCAGTATAAGGTGGTCTTCTTTATTTTGTTTGATCATTCTTGGTTTGAAGTTGAGACTGTCTGAGAACAGGATTGCTACCCCTGATTTTTTCTGAGGTGCTGGGGCATGTAGTATTATATTCCATCCTTTGACTTTCAGCCTATGAATCTCTTTATGAATTCAATGTCTTTCTTTTTTCTTCCCACTCCCACCCTATCCCCTAAGTGTATTTCTTGTATACAGCATATTGTTGGATTTTGTTTCCTAATCCATTCTGCCAGTCTATTTCTTTTAATTAGTGAATTAAGTCCACTTACATTGATGGTTATAATTGAGACATAATGAATTATGACTGACAGGTTATTTACCTGCTGTTGTTTACTCCTTTTTCTCCTGTGTTTAATTGTTTGCCATATTTAGTAGGTTCCTTCTGTTCTCATTCATGGAGTTCTGATCATTTTGGTACCTTTCTAGAAAACCTTTAGTAGTCTGTGTAGGTTTGGCTTTGTTGTCATAAAATTCTTTAGTTGTTCATCACATTCAGTAGGGATTTAGTTTAACATATCAATTCTTGATGGAAAATACCTGTTAAGTGTTATGTCTAAGGTGTTTGATATTCAGACAGATAGTGAGGTTAAGCTCATCTGCCTATGTTATAGGGTAATAATATCATTAAGCTTCTCTTCTGGAGGCTTAACAATTTAAGTTTGCAGACCAAAAATTAGATAAGAAGAAGGGCTGTGAGGAAAGCCAACAGTTTGGCCCTAGCCTTTCAAGGTCAGTGACGACTAGGACATAGGAGAACCTGCACTATAACATCTTGTAACTCAGTTGTGCCCCAAATTTTCTGATCAAAGAGACTATGGGGCTACAGAGGAAAGTGATCAGTGATGTAAAGTTGCCTAAGGAGAGTCACATGGAGAGAAAACATTCTCTCAGGCTTTCACAAAGAGTAAATTGGTCAAGCAATGGCCATGACTCACCTACATGGCTGACACTGACAAAGGCTATACAAACGGCGGTACAGGGTTTCAGGGTCAATCCTGAGGAGATTTGACTAACCTTGGCAGACACAAAAGTTACATTTCTTGTTATATAGATCTTGCTGTATTGTAAAACCATATTAATAGGCTGAGCTATAAAAGGCTCAAGTCAACAACTTCTGACATTGCCAGTCCTGTGGATAACCTACTATTATGGACTACTGGACTATATTGGAATATTTTGCTGAATTCACCTAAAATATTTAAATGGTAATGGAATACCCATCTCTGAGAAAACTAAACAAAAAAAGAAGATACATATGAAGGACCATTTTGTAACTATATACAAAGTAGTTAAGATAGATAGACAGCTACTTTCTCTTAATTCAATGAGAAGAAAGATTTGCACTAATAGTGCTTTTACAGGATATCATGCCTACATCTTATTCTATGAACAACCACTATGAAGACAACAATATACAATGTATTAATTATTGAAACTCTCCTACTAATCGGTTTTGAAACTGTCTCATTGCTATTTGTCAATAATATTAATTTTAAAAAACAAACTCAACTTTTTTTCTGATCACTGGAAATAACAATCTTTATTTTAAATGGAAATTGAAATAGGGAACTGAAACTTAATTAGTGCCACACATTATTATTTTATTGCAGTGTTTATATGTTTATTGGATTTTTTTTTTTGATGGATAAATTGGAGTGTGGTGACAGGAGAGATCAGAAGGGAAAGTCAAAGTGGTAAATGGAGATGAACAAGGGTGTGGAAGCCTGAACAGAAACTAGCATAAGGGGCCTTGGCATGAAGCTTAAAGGGCAAGAAGGTACAGCCAAAAAGTAAGGCAAAAATCAGGGAGAATTATTCCAATAAAGCTCCGTGTTTCTGCTTTATGAGAACCACTGCTCCTAGAAAGATACAGAGAAGGAAGCTGTAAGCCCGGAGAGCGGGTCTGACACAAACACCAAGCAGAGTGCAGGACTCTTCACATAGCATCTGTCTGCGACAATCTCAGACGTGTTGCTAAAACTCTGAGCCTCCCTGGCCTTCTTTGTCTAACGGCTACAAAAGTGGCATCTACCACTAGGTCAGTTCTTAGGAGCAAATGAGAAAACAGAAAAGCAGTGTCCTGGTACCTGCTCCCCCTTATGAGGACTGCTCTTGAGCAAACGCCGCCTTTTGCTTTTTGTTGGTGGGAAGCTTCTTTCATTTACTTTAATTTCTGTGTGTGCCTTTCCCCCATGGTGTGGGAGAATCTTTCATCCCACTTTTGCCATCTATGTTAAGAAAACTTTTTGGCAAACCATTCGCAGCAGAATTGCCAGGGTTCTGTGTACCCATTCCAAAATGCATGGCTCCAAGTTTCTGTGGGTAGGACTTAGAAATATGCTCTCGTGACAGATTAACAGAAGAAATTTTGCTCATTATTCTTTTTGTTTTTGAAAAAGAGTTTAGAAATTCTAGCCGGCTTGAAACTCCCCATGCAGCCCAGGTTGGCTTAGAACTTGCTATTTATCCTCCTACCTCCGATTCCCCAGAGCTTGGGTTAGAGCTGTGATTTCTAACTGCACTGTGAAAATCACACCCTACTCTGACTGTAATAAATTATCCCTTCACTCTATAATAGCTATTAGCAGCTTATTTCCATTTCAATTTATTTGGAATTTCTAGCATATAGCGTGCGCCTTGTACTTTTGATTGTGATCCCTGGAAGAACCCAGGTCCTCACCAAAATAACTATGTGTGATGGTTTTCCATACTTGCCCCTAAGCAACTAGAGAGGCTTTGCTTGGCAGGCCTCTAGGGAAAAGCTGCCCTCTCTACTCAGTGTTGGTGCACAGGAAAACCCCAGCAGGATTGGGAAAATATGCACTGAGAGCTTGGAAACCAGTTGTGATACCAAGAACAAAGGGAAGTAAAATGAAACTGATGTAGGATAAAAGAAACAAAAATAGGAGGAAGGTCGTGAAATCATAACCCAAACCTGCGTCTTTTGAAAGGAAAGAAACTGCAACACCCAGGACCCAGAATCCAGTCAGTGTCATTGAAGACGATCCCTTAATAACACCCTTGTGGCTAAATTTAGGCTCCTTCCCTTGAAGATCCATCACACTTAAAATTCTTTGGGAATGTTGACAGTGCATGCAGTGGCTTACTGGAGACAAGAACGAGCTAGAGCCTGCTCCTAACACAGGTCTTGCTTTATCTTGGTGATAACTATCCAGCAGAAAAATGCGAAAATGAAGTATGAAAAGTAAAGCCACATTAATATGCTATACTGTAAAAAGCTCAAATCCACAACTTTGGACATTGACAAACTTATGGAAAACCCACTAGTATAATGGACTACTGGACTATATTGGGAGATTCTGCTGAATTCAATCACCTACAATATTTAAATTACAATGGGATGCCCTTGTTTGATAAAACTAACCAAAAAAGTGGGATAGAAATGAGCAACCCTTTTGTATCTGTATACTCAAAATAGTTAGGATAGATATACAGCTCCATTCTCTTAATTCAAAGAATAGAGAGGATTGTTATAATAGTGTTTGAGACAGGATATCATGTGTGCATCTTATACAGTGAAAGCCACTAAGATAACAATATGCAATGTATTAATTATTATTTTCTTTCGGAAGCAGGGATTGAACTCAGGCCCTTGTAATAGCCAGGGAAGCGCTTATTCCACTGAGCCATTTCCCCACCCCACAATGTATTAATTATTGAAAATGTGCCAGTAATTGGTTGTGAAACTGTCTCATTGATATTTGTTTCTCAATAAAATTATTAAAAAATAAAAATAAATAGGTAAGAAATAATAAAAAGATAAAGTAACAGGGGGAGAGAATCATAATAATGTTTTAATTACCAAAGAGAAATGCCCATACTGAGGAATGGACACATCATTGGCCGATGTGGACCTTCTTTCCCCAGGGCTTCCACCCTTTCAACAAAAATGTTAATGTCTCTTCCAGGAAATGTGTGTCATTTCCTTGAACACTTACACTCCACTCTTGAGAATGTTATAAAATTTCTGCCTTTTAAATTTTGTCTCTTTGCATGCTGAAATTTCAGAATTAGCATCCTCAAAATCTTTTGCCATCACTGGTGTCAGTGAGCCCGCAGACCTGTTCTACAGAAGCCTGGGTTAGGTTTCTTATGTCAGACTCAAGGACCTCCTCAAGCCCAGCCTGGTATAGTGAATAAGGTAATGGATAGATGCCAACCAAAGGAGGTCAAGGTGTTGCAAACAGCAGTCAGTGACAAGCAAGTTTAACAATCAGCAGCAGTGCGAGAAAAGCTAAAATACAGTATCTCAGACAAAAAGTAAAATGTCTTGAAAAAGCATCAGAAAGAACAACATACAATAATTTGTAGAGCTGCAAAATATAGACCTGACAGACAAAAAAAGTAACTTTAGCAATAACAATAATGTATTCCCTCACTTATTGGTTTATCACAGAGTAAAATAGGCAAAAGAAAGAATCCTGGATCAAATAGGAGAATTTCCTGGGTTTATTCTACACACAGGCTCCAGTTTGAAAAAAGGTATAATCAAGAAATTTCTTGTAACATAGAAACCTTTCTCTTTGAGACATACAGCATAACAAATATATCTTTACTTTTAGCATATCTTTATAATTAACCAAGGAATACTGATCAAAGACATCAATTTTTTAAAAAAGAAATAAAACAGTGTTATGAAGGGCAAGGTCCTTAGGCTATAAACAATGGCAGTCTAAACATGAGCTTCCTGTTGGCCACCTTGGGGACTAAGTAGGCATTTGTGTGTGCCCAGTTATAATGGCATTGTACTCCTGTCCCTGAACTTTAACATTTATAGCAAGGAGTGGCCTGTAAGACACAGGAAGCAAGATGGACTAGGAAAAAAAATTCCTACATTAAAATCACAAAAAAGAACTGCATTCACACTCACTCAGCAATATGTGACAGTAAATTCAACAGCAAGGATTATTTTCTTATAAAATTTAAAATTGTTTACTGACAATAGCACCTTCTATATGTTATGTGCATTATTACAGGAATTTCTGGGACTTTACCAATACTTAGATTTTCCAATGATAAGGCCATGCCAGCATGAATATCTTCAGTGCTAGGCAGCTTTAAAACCACCCGACTCCCATCAGTTGTCCATCACCAGGATTACACCGAGTTTGCTCACTGCCAAACAATCTTAAGCTAAGTTTTCTCCCGAACTGAGCTCTTCATCCTCCCTTCTCCTTGATGTTAAGATTCATAATTTTTTCAACTTTTTGCCACTGCCTATGATGCCATCCCTCTGGGAACCTACATAAGGAAGAAGGACAGTTTCAGTCTAGCTGATTTGAATTAGCAAGGCCCTGTAACACAATTTAAAAATAATAATAGTTACAGTAAAGAAAATAGCTTACAGAAAATTCTCTCATTCAGCCAACAGTTAAACTAAAACAAAAGCAAAAGCAAATGTCTAATTTTGACTCCCCTCGCTGTAAGAAATTTGTTTCTAGAATGAACTCCATATCATGATTTGCAAATCTACTTTGCATCTGAAAAAAAAAATGCAGTGATACTCCAATTCTTGAATCCTTCTGGTGGTAAACAGTTCAGTTCCCAAGAAAACGTGTTCAGTAAAATTAATTTCAGTTCACAGACTCTGTATCAGCTGACAAATAGCACCAGGCCATCTTTATCGCGCGCACACACACACACACACACACACACCCCCTTGTCCTTGCCAGGGAAGTGCTTTTTCTACTGAGCCATCTCCCCAGTGCCTCCAGGTCTTTTTACAGTGTTTTGTTTCATGCTATTGTTCCAACGCAGCACATTTAATCAGTCAGCTTGGCATTTTACTCATGAAAATGGGGCTAGGAAGATAGCTCAGTGGCTTATGCACCTGCCTGGAAAGCACAAGGTCCTGAGTTCCAACCCTGGTAAAAAAAAAAGCATTACCATGACATTCATTCCCTACTACTACTTTGTTCTGGACTTCTCTTTCTGCTTCTGTCTTTGCTATTCTTTCTGATATAGTTCTCTTTCGTAGGAAATCCATTTTATGTTGATGTTGTTAGTAAATATCTCCTTATTTAATGACCTCTTCAAAACTATAGACAGATGTGGGTTCCTAGAGAAAATGGAATAATTGGAGTTGAAATTTTTCTTGGTATAGTTGAAGTATACCATAGTATAGTTTATTTTATTTTTTATTTTATTTATTTACTCATTTATTTTTTGGTATCAAGGCTTGAAATCAGGGCCTTGCACTTGCCAGGCAAGCATTTATTCTACTGAGCTATCTCCCTGGTCCAGTATAGTTTAATATTAAGGAAATAATGTACACCCAAGGTGACAGTTTGAGCAGAAATACACAAATAAAATGATTAGATAGTGTGGAGAAAGTATAGAAACAAGGGCAAGAAAATAAAGCTCATTTGTACTGAGGAACACTTCTGCTCATTGAAGGGATAAGGAAATCCAATATATTCCCATTGAAACTTGTCAGACATCAAAGAGGGCGGTGATGATGGGGCCAGAGTGCAAAAGAAACTGCCAGTTGTTGGATTCTACTGAGAGACACTTGTGAGGCAGCTGATTCCAGACCTTAAATTACATAGAGTTGAAGCAGAATTTGCATGTTATGTGAGGTCTCAAGTAAACAACTTTCCATATAGATACCTATGAAAATCATCCATTAAGGAGACTAGAACCAGAAAAATAATAGGACCCAGGTATTCATCTCCTGGTGAGTCATGCAAGTTTTTAGTTATCTAGTGTAGAGGCAAAAATATTTATTTGTGCTCATTACACACAGACACACAGACACACAACACACACACACACACACACACACACACAGACAGTGTGTATCTGCTAAGAAGGACGATCATTGGGAGAATCTCTCCCATCCAGTATTTTCTACTGTGCAACTTTTATTTGGTTCAAATTTACTTCATATGTCCATAATTATAGAATGAAACCAGTGAGACAGATTAAGTCACCATATAGACATGGAATTTGAAACTGGGGGCAATCAGGAAAGACAGTCATTAGATTGCTTCATAAATTTGATGTATAAGTGTGTGTCAAAAGTAAAGACAAGGGGCTGGTGAGATGGCTCAGTGGTCTAAAGCACCTACTTGGAGCAGGCTTGGCAAAGCACAGGGACCGCGGTTCAATCCCCCAGCACCACATGCCAGCCAGCCCTGCCCCCTGGTGGGCTGAGCTGGCCATACACACACACACACACACACACACACACACACACACACATTTAAAAAAAAAGTGAAGACAAGCTGTGGTAGATCTGAACACATAAAATTTAGCACCATCAAAAGTGCTAATAAAACTCAGGCCCTAGACATAAAGTGATAGCAAAATACATTAAGAGATGAGTTGTGTGTTTTTAAAAGATAATCCAGTTCTGGATAACATGTGGATTGTGCACATGGATTAAATACTCAGCAGAGAAATAAATAGTAAGTCAGCCTCACAATTTTGTGGGTTAAGCAGATGATTCTAGAGCCCTGAGTTAAGCATAAGGAAGACAGTGCTGACAGTGTGTTGAGGTGAAAAAGACATCAGAGATCCAAACTAATACTAACCCAGCACCATCCAGTAGACTGAGCAGAGGGGATTCCATGACTGGAAAGCTTCTCCTGTCCTAGCATGCCCAGTGTCACTTCAGCTGTTGTCACATCAGCTCAGGACAGGAAATTCTTCCTAAAGAGGAGTGAGCAGGAGAGAAAAGATTGCTGGTTTGCATACAGGAAGATTCTGGAAGTGACATCATAATGATCCTGAGTGGAACAAATCAGAAAACTTAGAATCAAATAGAAGAGGAATGTGTCCTGGGTCTAGAAGAGGTGAGTGCTGACTCTTGCGTGATTCATGCTGCCTACAGTGGTATATGGCATTTCCTTCGCCAGGCTGGTAGTGTTTAACTTCCCTGCTTGAATAATCTCATTAGTTCATTGTTCTGATGAAGCTTGAGGATCTTCTCACTAGCAAAATAAAAGTCAGGATTTTTTTTGAAGTATCCGATCCAATTTTAAGGATTCATGGAACATACCTAGTCTCAAACATGGTGCCTAATTGTATGCTCCAGACCAGGAGCACATTAGTATCTGTATCCTTCACTTGATTTTTCCAAGTGAAGAGTACTGTGTGTGAATATTAATGTGTGTGTTTTTTTAATATTTCATTCCAAAACTCATCAAGCCAGAATCTCCAACACAGTTTATGTCAGTAGCAGATAATCTGTTTTTTACATGACTATGATTTTTTTTTTCATTTTTTCCTTTGCATCACTCAGCTTTCCATTCCCAGACCCATAAACAATATCCACAAAGAAGAAGAGGAAATGTTCCATTTACCTCATGGTTTGGGGGAATTCTGACCTCAATGGGATGTCTCCATGTCAGCACCGTGGTAGCAGAAGGGTATGGTAGAGCAAAGTGGCTCAGTTGGAGAACAGGGTGAGGGGACAACACCAGAGGAGCCAGTGGATAGGGACCATGCTTAGGGTTCCAAATCATGCCTATGTGACCCACTAACACGTCTGGGCTCACAGTCCTCTCAGCTGTGAGGCATCTCTTCACCCAGTGCCTCTTGCTTATCAGGATCCATATTCATACAATATCTATATGACATGGATGGGTACTTTGTCACAAATCTCTTTTAACGTTGCTGTCAGGATTTAACACATGCCAAGCCTAATCCAGCCTGAACTTTGAATGACACTGGGGTATATTGAGAATCTTACCTGCATCAAATAAATATTATTTCTACCTACTGGATCTCACCTATTTCTTTTCCATCTAATAAAGAAGAGTATTATTTCCTAGTAAGGTTGAATTCCTTATACTTTAGTCTATCAAAGGAGGTTCAAAATATTTTATTTGTATTTTGCTTCTGACGCATATGAGAAACAATTATATTTGAATAATAGACCTCTAGCAACCCTAACAGTTCCACCCACTTCAATTCTACTACTACAGTTTGATTTACTGAATGAAGGTATCCATGACAGAGAATAGTAATGAAATTTTAGTGATGTTTCAATGCACTCAAGATTGTCAGAATCAGGTTCCAGGGAGATAGCACAGTAGAATAAGGGGTTGCCTAGCAAGCATAAGGGCCTGAGTTCAATCCCCAGTTCTGCCAAAAAAAATGTTCACAATCAGATGGAGATCCAAGATTCATTTTTGCCTGGAGTTACATATTAAGGACCATGAGACAATATAATACATGTGAATAGTTTTTATGTATTTCTCCAGATCAGCATTCTTTGAAATAGACAATTTCTCTGAAGTAGAAAATGTAATTATTTATATTTTTGTAGCCATCATATATAAGCCCAGATTATTCCTTGAAAACAAGATAAGTTTATTTCCTTGATGACACTATCATTTTAGATACTTACTGTGGGACTATTCAAATGCATACATATATTTTGACAACTGTGTAGTGAGTCTGTGCATCCTCCATCTGGATTCAATAATGACCAGCCTGTGGCACATAGGTCCTTTTCACACCAGTGTCAGACTCTCCCTCAGAAAGATGTAAAAGAAAACTTAATGCATCTCACTGGTCCATAGTATGCGCCAAACCCTAACGCAGTGTCTTTCCCTCCACATTTGCCAGCTCACACTGACATTCCTGTCTCTGTCTTTATTTTTGCTTGTATTTCAGTTGCTATTTTGATAAACTGGCTCAACCAGACAACAGCCCACTAAGTGTCAGTGCTGCATAAAACTAAATCAACGGGAGGAGAAACCGAAGTGGGCCATCTGTGCTCTCACCCTTCATTTAAGAATAGCAGTGAATGAGACCTCAGGACATATGAAGATCACTCTCCTGCTTCTCGGGATGGGGGCATTTTCCTTTCTGTCTACATGGCCTCTGATTGGCCATTGCCAATACCTCAATCCTCCTGAAGTGGTGATACCCTTAAGGATACCTGGCACTTCTACAGAAAAGAAGATTACAGGCTGGGTCTCCTACAGCCTTCACCTTGAGGGCCAGCGACACATTGTCCACATGAAGGCCAAAAAGTTTTTGGTGCACAGACACCTCCCTGTGGTCACCTACACAGACCAGGGCACTGTCCATGAGGACCAACCTTTTATCCCAAGGGATTGCTACTATCATGGCTATGCTGAAGGGGACCCTAAGTCTCTAGTTTCTCTTTGTACCTGTTTTGCTGGTCTGCAAGGATTGCTATATATAAATGACACATTTTATGAAATCAAGCCCAAAAATCTTTCTACTACATTTGAGCATTTGGTATATAAGATGCACCCCAGGGAGGTCCAATCTGAATCTTTCAAGAATGTACCAACAGAAGAAGACACAGGCAATGAATGGCAGATGATGCTTCAGGAGAATAATCATCCTACTTTGAAGCAAAGCACTATTGGAGGGTGGTTTGTGCACCAATTTTGGTATGAAACAGGTTTTGTGGTAGACAGTACACGGTTTGCTTATCTAAGAAGGAATGTTACAGCAGCTAATATGGAAATAATATCAGTTGTTAATATAGTAGATTCCTATTATAAAACACTTGGTGTTGATATAGTAGTCGTTGCAATTGACATATGGACTCACATAGATCCCATTAATAGCACCACAACAAGGGAATTGAAAAATGCATTTTGTACTTGGAAAGTCCAAGAATACAATCCACGGGTACATCATGATGCTGCAGTTCTCGTCTTTAATCGACCTCATGGTGATGAAGTTACTGTTGATGGAAATTGGTGGGGGTTGTGTAAAGCATCTCTATGTTGTACAGTGGTGTATCATAGCAACGATAACCAGCTCCAGTATGCGACAACCATGGCTCGTGGACTTGGTATTCTTACAGGGTTATATAATGACTCGAGGTACTGTACATGTGAACAAGGTCAGTGCATCATGAATACATCACTGGCAATTGCAAATGCATTCAGCAACTGCAGTTTTTCCACCTTTATGTGGGCTACTTGGGTGCAAAGAAATTGTCCCTATAACAGACCTTTAAAAGTATTCCACACAGAGTACTGTGGGAACGGTGTGGTTGACGCTGGAGAGGGTTGTGACTGTGGTACCGTAAAATCATGTGCAGCTGATCCATGTTGTGCAGCAAACTGTCATCTGAAAGCTGGCTCTGGTTGTGCTTCAGGGCTTTGCTGCAAAGACTGCCAAGTCCTGGATCATGGTACAGTTTGTAGAGAACAGGTCAATGAATGTGATCTGCCAGAGTGGTGTAATGGAACTTCACCTGTGTGTCCTGCAGACATGTATGTGGAGGATGGGAAACCTTGCCTGGGCAAGGGCTTCTGCTATGGAGGACAATGTAATAATCATGATTATCAGTGTAAGAAAATATTTGGTCCAGAGGCCAGGAATGCAGATGTGAAGTGTTACAGACTACTCAACCCTGTGGGTAACCGCTTTGGTCACTGTAGTAGAAATCGTCAGACATATGAAAGATGTGCAAGTGGTGATGTTCTTTGTGGCAGAATTTACTGTGAAAATGTGAAAGAACTTCCAGTTCTGAAAGAGCATGAAACTTTTGTTTGGACTCATTTGAATCCTCAGCATTGCTGGAGTATTGAACACCATTTTGGCAAGACTGGACCTGACATCGGTGCAATCCCAGACGGCTCACCGTGTGGTGTTGGAAAATTCTGCAAAAACAGGAGGTGTGTTCTTATACCTCAGTGGAGTAAAAATGCTTGTTCACCTGAAACCTGCCTGGACAGAGGCATCTGCAACAATAGACACCACTGCCATTGCAGCTCTGAGTGGGCTCCACCCCTCTGTCGGAGAGCAGGAAATGGAGGCAGTGTTGATAGTGGTCCACCTCCTAAGAGTAATAGAACTAGGGATTCTGGTTCAAAAGGTGGAAGTTTGTTACTTATTTTAATTGGCATTTTGCTTTTCATCTTGTGTTTACTAATTATACTTTTCATTTTGAACAAAAAAAGAAAGGAAGACCAGCAGACTGAACCACCTCCACCTGTGCCAGGAGAGCCAGGTGCTCCACTTCCACCTGCAGCAGCTGGGCCAGCTGCTCAACCTCCACCTGGGCAAGCAGGGCCAAAGGACAAACGGAAGAAATAATGCATGAAGTTACAATTGTGGAAAATAAATTCACTTCCAGTGAAATTTCCCATGTGTTAATTTTCAGTGTTCTGGCAAAAGCCATATTGTGTTTAACAGGAGCATAACTCATAGGGGTGTGTGTGTGTGTGTGTGTGTG
>NW_004524697.1:1796123-1799058 GCF_000260255.1 Octodon degus | reverse complement strand
AGAGAGAGAGAGAGAGAGAGAGAGAGAGAGAGAAAGAGAGGAGAGAGACAGAGACAGAGACAGAGACAGAGACAGAGACAGAGTCAGAGTCAGAGACAAAGAATTAGCTATGCATCCATCCTAAGCATCTTCTACTTCTTTTCTAAACTTAGTACAGGGTCTACAGGGTCCCACTGCATAGATCAGGCTCATAGTGATCCTACTGTGTTCAGCCCCCCAAGCACTGGGATTATAGGCACATGCCACCAGGCCCAGTCTCAGTCTCTGTCTCAGCCTGCACCAGAGGCAGGGCTGGCATGGCTTGTGGTGCCTGAGAGTGACCTCTGGCCCTGCGCTTTGCCTAAGCAAGCATTTTAGTCCACTGAGCTACCTGACCTGCCCCTCTTCCACTTTTGACTTTGCTTAGTGTACTGGAGACCGAAACTTGCATATCACATCTTTTCTTTGACAGGCTTCTCATTAGTTCCTGCCAAAGGGGAGCTAAAGGGTGACTAGAAACCTGAGGGAAAGATTTGAGCTCTGTTGATGTCATTGTTGCCTCAGGAATAGCTTTGGCCAAATGCAGCTGAAGTTTTGAGATTCCATATCATTTTATATCATTAAAGAAAAATATGAACACAAATTAAGCTTGGTAAATTTATGGGAGAAAGAATTATTCCTATGTGGGACCTCACTGCAGATCAGGACACAGGTAGAGACCACCATCCAGGGACATTGGGGAACATAAAAATAAGTGACGTATAGAAATAACTTGATTGTTTATACCTGGGCGTTTCCTTTTTTGCCATCTTCTGATGGGATTTGCCCCTTACTAGGACATGTTCTGAGCACCTGGCAGGTTGAGACAGACTAGATGTCAGCTGTTGTGTTTGGCTGGGTGTTTATTGCCAGTATGTATTCAAGAGAGCTTGCAGTTTGCTGATATTCAAGTCTGCTTGCTGTTTCCTATAAATCTATATACATTTAGTACAACACTCACCTTTACATGCCCTTTAAATTTCTGTGGATTTAGTTATCCATAGTCAATAAGAAGTGGAAACCATTAAAAGGGAAATTTTAGGAATTAGTTTACATTTTTCTCTCTTGCACAAGCAGGATGAGACCCTCACCATCAGGGTCTGACATCCGCAGCCCGGGAATCATCCCTGTTTCCACTGGATCCCTGCTGTAGAAAGCATTGGGAAATCATTCCCTTAACACATAAATTATGTTTGTTACTGTCAGTGATTGCAATGATTGTTTTCAAAAACTATTGTTTTAATAGATCTTAAGCAACATCTTAGTTGGACAAAAAGATGACACCTAAATAAATTTATACATGGAATTCTTATTATTCTTCTATTTTATTAAATGCAAGATAATAAAACACTCCTCTAAGTATTTGTTTAACATTTATGTATGTGGACATTTATCCATTTATAGGTTTCCAATTCTCTGCTACCATAATTATTTCTAATTAAGGACTTTATATTATTTGATTGTATGGTATGCAGTTTTATATTTTCATTTTTTAGTTTTTTATGGCTAACCCGTTTTTGCAATACATAAGTAAAACTTTAGTATTCATTCATGTAGTACTACATATTTTATAGAGTTTGATAGCTCAATGTATTGTTCAATATCCCTTTTTACAACTCTTAATATTGCTTTCATTACTTATTAGTAGTTTATCACCACAAACATTTTAATGATAGTAAGAGAACAACAACTATTAAATTAAGAAATATAAATTTATAAATGTATCTGAGAAGCACCATAATTTAGCATTGCTTTATTTTATGAATCATGGCTTTAGAGCTATATCTTTTTTGTTTTTCACAATAAAGCTCACATGTTGCTTTAAAATCGCTAGTGGTAAATCTGAGTCACTTACAGTAAATGAAAACATAAAATAATGAATCAGTAAAGTTCTTAATCAGAAACTACATACTAAAGTAAATTAATGATTAAAATAATAAGAAGTGAGGTGAGGTCCATCATGGTGGCAGACAATGAGGAAGGCGCTGCAAGATGCTTGGAGACGCTCTAGGAAGATGCTTACTAGGAGAGCTCAGGAGCCTGGGAGTGGGGGCAAACCATGCCCTCTTGTGGTGCTGGAAAGAGATAGGATCCAGACATTCACCAGTTAATAGCCAGTATCAGGGTTGCTGGCAAAGCAAATCAAGGGCAATATTCCATCCTGCAACTAGTGAAAACACTGCCTTGAGAAAGAGCCTAATATCCTGTAGCAAGAAGCCAAGTACAAAGCAGAGGTAGAGCGGCAGTGTGTGATTCCCCTGCGAAGAGGAAAGTAGCTCTCAGCAAGGATACCAGTATAGCCCAGGTACTCAGCATGCTGGGAGAGTATCAGGCTCCTGGGGGAAGGCCGCTGTGTGTG
Organism: Octodon degus; assembly: GCF_000260255.1. NCBI lineage: Eukaryota > Metazoa > Chordata > Mammalia > Rodentia > Octodontidae > Octodon > Octodon degus. The sequence continues at coordinate 1,796,681 of NW_004524697.1, read as the reverse complement.
GCATCCAGTTGCATTGCCTGTACCCTCCCAGTTGTGGCACAACTTATATCAACAGTGTGGCAAAAACACCACCTCCTTCCAAGGAAAGAAGCCAACAACAGCAAGTCCAGCTGGGCTTCTTTGAGCATGCCCAGGTGAGCAGCTCACAACCCAGGCACTAGGGGCCAAGGAAATGGCTCAGTGGAATAAGTGCTTCCCTGGCAAGTGCAAGGGCCTGAGTTTAATCCCTGGTTCTGCCAAAAATAAAAAATAAAAATGAAAATGAAAAAATAACCCAGGCACTACCTACAAAGAGGTTTGAGAAAGGCAACATCCTAAGATAGAATCTAGACCTCTGGGTAAGGAGGCTGAGTACAACAGGAACAACTGGTGTGCTTCTTGGAGTGTCCCATGAAGAACCAAGCCGTTCTGCATTCTGATACCCATCATAGCTCAAATCTGGAGAGAAGGACATCTTGAGAGATTTTCTAATCCCCAGAGTGGAAAAACTGCTTGGAGTGGAGGCAGCTGCACTGCTGCGAGTTGTGTCCAACAGAGCACTGAATAAATTCATAAATA
>NW_004524697.1:1778048-1796023 GCF_000260255.1 Octodon degus | reverse complement strand
GAGAGAGAGAGAGAGAGAGAGAGAGAGAGAGAGAGAGAGAGGACTCCTAGTGATCCTCCTGATTTCTGCCTCCCTTTACAGGCATGGGTAATACTCCCAGACTCCATCACCAGCTCAGCGCAACCCGAGAGCAGGACCAGCATGGCATGTGTTGCCAGGGATTGAACCCTGGCCCCTGTGCTTACCTAAGCAAGCACCTAGCTCACTGAGCTATATTGCTGGTCCTTACTGAAGAAGATCTTGATGCCAGCATTTCTTACCACACTGCCTTACAATAAAAAAATTAAGAAAGGAGACAACATCTAGGGGCAGCATGACTACATTTGTGACTAGTTAAGCAGTCAACAGTCCAACCCCATCACCTGTCTTAACTTTCTTAACACTGGTAGTGAAAACCCAGCCAGTTGGATACAAGAGAGAGAGAGCCCCTCCAAACTACCACACTAAGGAAGATATACTGCAGAAATAAAGCAGAGGGTGGTGATTGAATTAAGACTGATGATTCCTAGGGACAGAAAGAAACACGGGAAGGGTTCTGGACAGAGGGAAATGAGGCAAGGCATGCAGCAGATGTGACAAATGTGATGCTAGACATAGAAAAGAGACAGTAGACCAGTTCAAGAGTGGGTACTTGAACTGGCATGCAAATCATCATGACTTTCTGTGTGGAAGAGATAATCCACCATCAATCTTACCATCCAAACACCACAGAAAAGGGAATTTGTGCAGGACCCATTACACCACCCACAATGAAAAGGCAAACTAGGAGCCCACAGGCTTGCCTGACCATTGGTCTCCAAATATTACAGAGGTCCAAGCAAAAAGGCCTTCCAAGTTCTGTATACCATTGAGTTTATGCACTGGATGGAGAATCTATGTGAGGTATGAACAAAGAAATTTAGAGCACAGACAATGCCAGGAGTGGTGCGAGTTGCCTGGCACGCTCACACGAAAATCATGGAGGGAGCAAAGGTTGACACCTACAAGAATATCCATGGAGGGAAGAGAACAGGAGTGAAAACTGCTAGTGCCCAGAGGTCCGTAGAGGTTCTGGAGGACCTTGACCAGTCCCACGCAGCCCTATCCTCTTCTGAAATAGTTGAAACTTCGATCAAATCCTAGAACATGCAAGTCATATACTCAGAATTGCATCGGAACTTTGACAGAGTCCTGCCTTCAGGAGGAAGCAGAAGCCAGCTCAGTGATATCTCCAGAGAGGACCTTTTATTTTGTGTTGTGTGGGTGTTTTTTTTTTCTTTTTAATCCTTTCATTTTCTTTATCATGTTGAAGAGATTAATATAGAAAAAAGAAGCAAATACATGTGATGTTTAGTGAGGTGGGTTTTTTTTCAGTTTATCCTGCATGCATGCTTCCCATTTTGGCAAATCACTAAAATGAAAAAATGAAAAGTTCAATCATCATAAATCAGTGACTATATACAAACTGTAATTAAACATAAAGTAGATATAAGATATTGTGGAAATGTGTAAGTAAATGGAATGAATACTAGTGTATCTAACAATCAGTTTAATAATAAATAGCACAGCTATTACCCCTGAAATCCTTCAGTACACTTCCCTGAATCATATCATCTTTTATGAGCCCACAGAAGTATCTGGCATTTAAATTTTATCATTCCTTTGCTTTTCTTTAATTTTACCAAATATAATAGCATCCATAAAGAATGCAGTGTTCAGATTTACAAGAGGTATAAAATATGGTAAATGTTTATTTTTAAAATTATAGGAAAAGATACATTGGCATCTATCCACCTCAAACTCCTACCCTTTACCTTGAGCACACTGAGCACATTATCAACATCACTTTTCAAAGCAGTTCCAGAACTCTTCCCTAGTGATGTTTTGATAAGTTGCGATAAAAAGTACACTGAATACTGTTGCTGCCTGCAAACCAATGGAAAGGGAGGTTCTTACCAAACAATGTAGTGAGTCCTCATTCACCCTATTCACCAGATATGGCACTGTGAAACTTCTAGCTCTTCTCTAAGGTCCAAATGCCCATAAAAGGAATATTCTGAATCACTTCAGCACATCAGGAAACTGCAGCACTTCAGTTAAAGACACTGATGAAAGACCTCCAGCACAGCATCAGAAAGTGGAAAGAACAGAGGGATGTAGGAGATATAAGGACCATATTCAGCTGTGAATCAGTAGCGATGTGTTCCATACTTTAATCAATTTTTAAAACTTTATTGTACCTTTCCGATTTTATTTACTCTTTCAGGCTCACACTAGCAAGACAATATGATGTTTCCACATGTGGATCTGATTTACTTCACTTGCTAATACAGTCTCTTAGTTGTATCCATTTACCCATAAAAGTCTCAAATTTATCTTTTATTGTAGCTGAGTAATAGTCTGTTATGCAAAAACATTACATCTTTTTTATCCATTCCTCAGTTGATGGGCATTACAAATTTGAAGATAACATCATGCAATACAACAACCATTGTGGAATTCATATTATTTTATTGAATGAAGTTTTGTCTCATTTTAATGCATTTTTTAAAAATTGTATTGTTTGAAAAATAAAATTAAAAATAAATTTATACATTCACCATACAGGTCTCAAAAATATGGACCTTTTCAAGAATTTGCATGTCATCCTTGTGCAGGGGCCATACTAATCTTCTCTGTACCATTCCAATTTTAGTATATGTGCTGCTGAAGCGAGCATTCCTTAGTGAGTTTAAGGAGGATACAAACCAGTATGTAACGGTTTAATTAAACAGAGGCTTAATTAAACAAATAGAAGTTTAATAGAATGCTCACTGAACTTAAAGAAACAATAAGCTGAATCAATAAATAATAAAATGTAAGGTATAAGTGGGTATTTGGTAATAAATCAGAAATTATAAAATGAAACCATGCAGAAATTCAGAAAAAAAACCATTCAATTACAGTATGCATAGCATATAACACTAATGTGAGAAAAGATTCTGTGAACTTTAAGATTAATGTAGATGGTCACGTGTTCACTGATATCATTAACCTTAAAGCATGCAGACAGGATGAAACCTAGGGCCAAAACATGCTCAGTGACTCAAGAACAAACAAAGTAAAGCAAACTAACCACAAAAGCTAAAACTAAAATAACTTTTAAATTTATTGGAGCAAAGAGAAGATCAAAGATGACTCAAAATATATTAACAATTTATTCACTAAGCCTTACCAGCAGTTAAGAGACCTAGGTAAGGAGTATAACCTTAAGGCAAAGAAGGCCTTAAAGATTCCACAAATCATTAAAAGCAAAACTATTGTATTTGCCAATGAGCTTAATAACCACTTCCACAGCACATCCTAGAAATTAGCTGAAATAAAGAACACTAAATGTGGTTAGAGGAATACTCCAAGTGGCCTATAAGCTAAACCATTATCAGGACAAGAACAGATTACTCAATAAGAATCTCAAATGCCGAGAGAGCTTACAGCAAAGTTATTCAGGCCCTTCTCCCAAGAAAAACATTATAATCCCAAAGTTCTAGAGACTGTAAAATTATTCTTCAAAATTTATGTAGAAATAGAGACCTTCTTTGACAAGTAGATCTTAACCAACTTTATAATTAGTACTTCAGAAAATACTTTGTGGAATTCTGCCTTGAACTCCTTAGACCATGGACTGAAACCTGTGCATCTTTGAGACAAATAGATTTCAGTTGTTTAAGTTGTAGGTGTCCTCTACTTTGTGCAGTGACAGGAAAGCTAACACACCCAAGTTCGTAAGACGGCACCATGGTATTCACATGACATTCACCATGGACAGTTTGTAATGAGCAGCCTCAGTTTTTTCTTCCAATTGCTGCCAGTGTTAGCAGTTAGCAGTTAGCTGAGGGTGCTTTTGCTCAACTGAGAGAGAAATTACAAATTAGCCAAGCCATGTTAGTGGTTCAAAGATCCAAGTGGCTTTGGATCTCAGCCTTTAATGTCTCAGCTTTGACTTGCAGTGGCTCTGAGCTCTTAGTGTTACAGCTTTTACTATTAGAGCTTGGTAGCTCTAGCTACTCCAATCAACTTCATTTTTCCTTTTCTTTTCCTTTTTTTTTTCTTTTTTGTATTTTGGGGAAGGTTTTACAGGGTGTTCAGGGTCTCACTACTAGATTGGACTCACAATGATCCCACTGTTTACAGCCTCCCAAGAGCTGGGATTACAGGTGTGCCCAGTCTCAATTGCCCTCTCAGTGCACTCCGGGGGAGGGACCAGCAGGGCAGGCTGGGGATTGAACCCCTGGCCCCTGAGCCTGCTTACAGGAGCTTTCATCCATTTATGTATTTGGCCAGCCTTCCAATCAACTTCTAAACAGCTGAATCTTGCAGTTCTGTTGATGGCTTTCAAGAGCTCTGCTAGCAGCTCCTGTGGCCTCTTGACTGTTTCAGAGGTCACTGCAAGTCTCCACAGGGCATCACTGGCTAGCTGGTCTTTGCTGCTCTTGGATCATTGCTGTTCCCCTGTGCTCTAAGAGCTGCACCTAGTGCTACCAGCTCTTCTTACTCCAGTCTTCTCAGCCCTCTCTACTCAAGACAAGAAGTGATAGAACTCACAAGTGAGGTTACTGGTGTCTATACTACAGCATAGGTGGGTACTGCAAAGAAGGGGTTCCCTCCTCAACTGAGCTGGGGAAAGTGAGAAGTTGCTATTTATAGTGGAAGAGCATCTGATGCACATGCAATCTCTTACATGTCATAGGATATTTGGAGACACCAGAAGTGATCACACAAGGATGGAGGGGTCATCTGGAAGGTAAGGAACACTCATCCCAAATGGCTGCACGTTGGGGTTCTCTGAATAAGTGAACTTGCTATGGCTAAGGCAAATATGTCTGAGAGGATCCTGGGATGTTTAGGGCATCTTTCATGGAGGTCTCCATGCCCAACAGTGGCAGAATAATTAATTCACTTGATGAAAGCTTCCCAGAAAAGGACAAAGCTGAAATTACAGTTTGTCAATACTTTTGAGGATTATTCAAATGGAGCATCTATATCGATCTTAGGCACTTGGGGATTTCAGGGATATCAACCTTGAGTCTTTGTCCTCACACTCCCCCGATCTTTGCTCTGGCAGGGAAAGTTTCTCCTCTGTTCCTCAGAGAGGTGGTAGCACTGCTGTGAGCAATGGAGGCTGTCATTTGTGGGCTTTCTATAGCTCCTCACAGGGCTAAAGCAGACAGTGTGCACTATACCATGGCAAGGGAGGTGACTGTGCAAGAGACTGGTGGGAAGACTCAGGTTTCAGCACCCCATACCCTCCTCAAGGTGGTAGTGGGGGTGGCTGTTGTCACTTGGATCATGGATCATCTGGCTCTAAGTACAGAAAGGGAATGATTTGGCCTCTTTTTTTTCTGCCTCACCAGTGCTACGTTATTATGACAATGAGTCAAGTGAATATCTGGCATTTTTATCTGTCCTGGAAAAGTAAAGAGGCATACTGAACTTCAGTATCACAGAAGACATTGTTGAAAAGCTATATTTTCACTTTAACCAAGCAGAAATGGCAAGGACCTTTGTTTGCATGTTGATAATGCCAGATGTGACCTCTGAGAAAGTCAACAACTGCATGTAAAAAGCCAGCGCACACCCTTTTCTCTACCAGAATGGAATGAAGAAAAACATGTTAAAAGAGAAAGTTTAAATAAGGCCAGTAACTCAAAACATAATTCTCTAAATGTTAACATTTAACCTGAAAATAACTTTGATATCAAGAACTAGAAGGAACTAAGCCTGAAAGAAAAAGACAATTATTCATAAGCCATCAGAGTGTTGGTATTGTCTGGCAACAGTTTTAAAAGAACAATTATTATAATGATTTAATAATAACTGTCATTAAAAGCAAATTAAATTAAGTCAACAATAGATTAACTCAAAATAATACAAGAATGAAAAAATGAAAGTTTTATAAGCGAAAATATACAAATTAAAGAAACAACAAGAACATCTTAAATTTTTGAATCACTAACAGAAAAGTACAGACAAAAGAATCTTTGAATTAAAAGCAACTGTTTCTTGAGACATCTAAAGTAGACATCTGTGATTGCAGAAATATTAATAGTGACATCAAGAACTCCATTGTTTTGACACATTTGAGGACATTAGGTCCTCAAATAATGTAATAAGGAGCCTTTTTAATTATTGAAGTGATGCATTAAGTCACCCATTGTTCAAAGACATATGTGTCAGGAGGAACAAGAATCAGTACAATATATTTTTGTTGCTCCTTAGGTTATAGATCTATGCAGTGTGAATCTTGACTACACAGCAACCAGTCGGGAACTACACAAACATAATGTAAGTTTCAGTATTGAACTAGTTGTACTTCATAATTTACAAAAAAGAGTAGCTTCAGACCATTTTGCACCTGTATATACAAAATAGTTAGAATAGACATGCAGCTACTTTCTCTTAATTCAATGAGAAGAAAGATTTGTACTAATAGTGTTTGGATAGGATATCATGTCTGCATCTTGTACTATGAATAACCACTACAAAGACAACAATATGCAATGTATTAATTATTGAAATTGTGCTACTAATCAGTTTTGAGACTGTCTCATGGCTGTTTCTCAATAAAATCAATGAAGAAAAAAATCCAAAAACTAAAAAAAAGAATATCTTTAAATATATACAAAACTATATACACTAACCAGTGTTCCTTGCTAAAATTATAAATCACATGCTACCTGCCAGTTCTGAAAGAATGAAAGTAAATTCACAAGTGCAATTTCTTACCAAAGTAATTTTAGAATGTTCAGCAACAATAACAACAGATCCTTAATAAGGAATCATTTCGTGACAGACTCTAGGCGCATCTTAGTGTAATCCTGTGTGATAGGTACTGTTACGCCACACTTCACAGTTCATGAAACTAAGGGAAGAATACAGAAGTAACTCTGCTAAGCATCTTGGAGCAAATATTCAAATCCAGGCTTTCTGACACCATAGTTTGTCACTATAACCAGTGAACTAAAAGGAAAGTGACTACCTTGCACAATTCATGATATTTCATTAGAATGAAATTCAAAACTGTCACAACATTTAAAAATCACCTAGTATTATGTAAGCTTATTTACATGGAAGCTAATGAAGCACAGAAATTGTATAGCTGTCAAATGACAGAGGACAAACACTGTAATTTTTAATGTAGCGTTCTTCACTATGAGGGGTGATGGATCAAAAGGAATTTTGCTTGCATTGAATAGAAAATTAGTTTGAAAGAAAATTAACAATAGTACTGTACTAAACAAAGTCCTACAATGTTGTGAGTGGTTTTCTTACCACTCTTGCTAGTAAAAAAAAAATTCATTTGAAAAAATCATTTTTTTTCTCTGAGACTGTCTTATACTTTGATGAGTAAGTAGACTAAGGATTAAACCTTGGATACAGGCCAGGATCCCTCTTGACTCTGACACCTGTAAGATTGCCCAGGCAAATCTCTACTACAAAGAAAGTAACCGATATGGTAATACAGATGTCTCCTCTTGGGAAGCTCAGTGCTTTATGGTTTTCTTGGGCACCTGAGTCTAAGCCATCAAAAAAAGTCTGTAAGTAGGTATCTGCTGTTTGAGTGAAGTTAAAGTGATTTCAAGAAATTTACTTCAGGTTTTTATTGCTATTGTAACAAATTACTGATAGACTGAAATGAAACTCCCAACCTAAAAGACACCTGGAACCAGGTTGTGTTCTCTAAAAGCAAAGAGTGAATTTTAGGAACAACGGAGGTTAAGAGCACAATATACTTACTGAGGGAAGGAGAAGCATCTTTCTGAGAGAGGAACAGAAGGGTACCCAAATGGGGTGCCTGAGAATTTGCCTTCCCTAGGATTTTTTTTTTTTTGTATAGAAAAATTATGAGGTGAGAAAAGTCTAAGACAGACAACATGGGAACTTACACACAAGTTCCCATGTAAGTTGTGGGACAAAACTGTGGCCAACCACTAAGACCCCAAACATAATTTCTCAGGTAAAGTTGATTGAATTATTTACCAAATGGGAAAGGCAGTCACATAGCAAGCTGGCATGAATGTAGAACAGAGACTTATCCTGTAGGGGTTGGATTACTGACTCTTCCCGGCTTCCTCAAGGTAAATATGAGTCCTGATGCTTATCTTTAGGGCGGTTCTCATTTGTTTGATCTTTTGTCTTAAGGTCTGGCCCACAGAAGGACTGGCTGTCTGTCTCACAGTTGCAAGGTCTTGTTTTCCATATTGGCTCCTTGAGGGCCTGGCCCTGTCTGACTGCCTATAATTTTTCTAATTCAGTTGCTTATAATAATGTCCCCTCTGAAGAAGTAATCCAAACTGCTATGAAAGAACAATGGGCAAGGAGTGCTCTGGATTCTTCAGGCTGACAGGGGGCAAAGTATTTGACTGGCACTTAGAGATACTCTCCAGAAGTTCTATCTAAATGCCCTCAGTAGACACCAGCCATATTTATCTTGGTGAAGTGAATTGCTTTATGTCTGGAGGAGACAAAGCCAAATAAACTTTCAGTTGCATGGGCCAAATAATAACATCAACAGGATAATTATGAATATAGTCAACAAAGATTTTCACCGAGAGAGTAATGACTTTTTATAGAGAGCATAAATTAAGATCTAGAGAAATTTTAAGTCTGACTTGTTATTGATCTGTTATCTAATATCTTGAACAGCTATTGAGACATTACCAGCAGAAGGATCAAAAATGTATTCATAACATTTAGGTTTTATAATTTTATCTTTATCTCTTTGTGCTGTGTTTCAATGTCTAATGCCAATGAATTTGGAGGATAGCCTGTCTCATTAACCTTATTACTTATTGAGAGAGAGAGATCAGTTATCGTGCACTTAAGATGCACAGCATAGTTAGTTAAAGACTTCATACATGTTATATTATCTTCTTCTAGTTCAGATCTAGCGGATCTCAGTAAAAGAAATATAAAATAATCTAGCATATTTGTTATAGATTATAATTGTATGGTTACAAGTAATTATGGTTGTGACATCTTCCAGGAAAGAATAAATTTTATACCTTGTGAGAAAACAATAGCATCAGTAAATATTTTATTTTGTACTTGTATGTTTTGAACTCAGAATGTACTATGTTTGCTGTTAATTTAAGATAAATTCACAGAATGTTTGCAGAAAGAGAATAGGAAACATTTTGCCCTTTAATTTGAAAACACTTGTGAATATTGGCAGAAATCATGACATTTGAACATTGACCTGTGTTTATGCTCTGTAGATTGTAAGGCATAGACAAAGACTGGATACAATTTTAAAATAAAGACTATTATTTTTATCATTCAAAACATACAGGGCCGGCCAAATAGCTCAGCAGATTAAGGCTCCTGCGAGCAGGTGCAGGAGCCTGGGGTTCAATCCCCAGGCCTTCCATGCTGGCCCCACCTCTCCGGGTGTGCTGAGATGGAATTGAGACTGGACCTGGTAGCACGTGCCTGCAATGCCAGCTCTTGGGAGGCTGTCAACAGGTGGATCACTATGAGTCCGATCTAGTAGTGAGACTCTGAACACCCTGTAGACCCTTCCCTAAATGCAAAAAAAAAAAAGAAATGTACATAATATATTTTATTATAACACATTAGACAATTTTACTTTACAAAACTTTAATATGATGTCTCATACCTGTATTTACTATTAGCATGAAATACTGGAAGAGTTACATCAGAAATCAACCAAATGAGTGTATACACTTTCATCATGAGGTACATAGTATTAAGTTAGATAAAGCTAATATCTATTCAGTTTTGGACATGGCTCTTGGGTGTAAGCAAAGTGCACTGCCAAGGGATTTTTCCTTTAGAACTCGGGTTCTAAATTCATGTTCCAAAGACAAAGCCTGGCTCCATCTGTAGGGCCAAAGCTATTGGACACCGGGTAGCCAGTGTTTCCTGACTTTTTCTTACCAGGATTCTGCCTGTCCTTGGAAACTTGTTTTGACCGATGAATTTTTTTTTAAGTTTTGTATATTAACAATATTATTGCATGTGTAAAAAAAAATCTCAGCCTCATCTTTTTTCATTTTGAAATATTTATTGCACTTCAAAGGCAGCACTCATTCTTTAAATGAGTTCCCCTTCTGCATTTAAAATATGATTTACAAAATCTCAATTAGCCATAACTTTCATAGTACATATAATAATGCAAACAATGGTCTACTAACATAAAACTTACACATAAGTCAGAAAATAAAGTACAAGTGGTTCAAAACACTTTTCATTTTCTGTATTGGTAAAAAATAAAATTTTGAATTTTCCATTTTACTCGAGAATCTCTATTGATATCACATTTAAAAGACAATCATACAACACCAAGCTCCTCTGCACTTACCATGGTTAGTGCACTGTTTTACTGCTCCTAATAAACATACTTGGTAAAACCTCTAACCCAAACATAGCCCCATGTAGTACACTATTTTTAACTTTGCAAGTTCTACTTTACAGACATGTCTTCCCTGAAACCTGTTCCCTCCTTTCACCATGTAGAAACTGCTTTCCCATGAATGCTTTAAAAGCACTTTACAAACACTTTTATTATACTACCAATCACCTTGTTTACATGCCTATTTCTTTTTATCTCTTTCTCTCTGGCTCCCTCCACTCAACTAAATCATGAGTTGCCAGAGGGAAAAACTATCAATTGCAAGCAGCAGTGATTAGTTGGTACTCTGAATATACATCGTAGTATGTAGACAGGATAACATCTTACCAGAATACAAGCTGGGCTTTTAGACATGACAGAAAGGAATGGGATTAGTTTTGTCAGAGATGGGTATTCCATTGCCATTTAAATATTGTGGGTGTGCGAATTCAGCAAAATAATCCAATATAGTCCAGTAGCCCATAATAGTAGTGGGATACTCATAGAACTGGAAATATCAGAAGTTGTTGACTTGAGCCCTTCACAGCTCAGCATACTAATATGGCTTTCCTTTTCATACCTCATTATTATACTTTTCTGCTGGATGGTTAAGACCAAGATAAAGCAAGACCTATATAACAAGAAATGTAACTTTTGTATCTGACATGGTCAGTCAAGTCCCCTCAGGATTTAGCCTAAAACTCTGTGCTGCAGTTTGTATATCCTTTGTCAGTGTCAGCCATCTGGATGAGTCACTTCCATTGCTTGACCAATTTTGAAGGACCATTTTGTATCTCTATATATAAAATAGTTAGGATAGATATACAGCTACTTTCTCTTAATTCAATGAGAAGAAAGATTTGCACTAATATGTTTGGAAAGTATATCATGTCTGCATCTTGTAATATGAATAACCACTACAAAGACAACATATGCAATGTATTAATTATTGAAACTGTTGAATTAATCTGATTTGAAACTGTCTCATTGCTATTTGTTTCTCAATAAAATTAATAAAGAAAAGAAAGAAAGGAATGGGTGAAGAGAAAGTAATCCCAGATACAACTGAAGTGAGGCATTTTTTTCTAAGGAATGCTTTTATCGAGATGCTATGACCAGAAGGAAGGTCAGTGTTGGAGAAAGAAGAGACCTGTGCCAATGTCCAGCAATAGGATGCTTTCTCCTCTAGTTATGATTACTAAAGGCACCTCCATGGAGATTACAGGTAAGCAGTCCTGACCAAAGGGAGGAGGCAACCCTGGGGCCCTTCAGTCTCACTGGATCCCACAGGAATCTGAGTCAGAGCTCTGGAGCCTCCACCTCAGAATGCAGTCTCAATTCCACTGGTTGCTTTGGTAGTCAGAGCATGGCTTGGGGGCCCTCTTGAGGCAGTTCTTATGGTGGTCTGGCTTTTGACAGAAGCAGCAGTTGAGTCTAACCACTGAGCTCTTCTTCGAACCCATGGAATCACCCATAGGTTCTGTTTATTTTGAGGCTGAAACAAAGGCAGCTGTTTTTTCATCTCTTTGTTTTTTCTCCCTGGTTTTCACCTGATTCCGAAATGACACCAAAGAAGCAGTTTTTACTAAAGTATCAATTGAGCTTTCAAGAGAAAAGCAACCTTCTGTAGCTCTTTTCTATTATCTGGAGCTGACTGAATAATGAATTTATCTGTAAGAATAATCTATCCCTCTATTGAGTCAACATCTGGGGAAGTACATTTTATCAATGCCTCTATTAAAATTCTAAGGAGGAAGGGCCAGCCAAATAGCTCAGCGGATTAAAGCACCTGCAAGTAAATGCAGGGGCCCTGGGTTCAATCCCCCGGCCTGCCATGCCAGCCCCCACCCCTGGGGCTGGTGAGGGTATGCTGAGATGGCAATTGAGACTGGACATGGTGGCTTGCACCTGTAATCCCAGCTGTTGGGAGGCGAGTCTGATCCAGTACTGAGTCCCTGAACACCCTGTAGACCCTTCCCTAAAAAATAAACTAAAAAGAAGCATGAAAACCCAACTGTACTCACTTGTACAAACAATGCTCATTTAAAATTCTAAGGAGGGAAAGAGGTATTTATTTTTTCTTCTGATAAGTAGCAGAAAATTTAAAATAATTAGAAGACTTGATTTTAATTCTTTTTAGACCTTTAAGAACACACACTTGAAAGTATCTCTTCCAAATTCTTGCCTGGCTAGTAGGTCAGTGGGTGTCTTGGATAGGCACTTCTGGGACTCCAGTGGGAATTGGTAGTTCCTTGGGCCATCTGTCTTCTGGTTGTTTAAAATTAACAATATGATATTTATAATGTTTCCTGCCTTTGGTTAGAAGTCAATGTTTGTTTTAAGATTAACATTACATCCTTATAGCCTAGCTCATATGTCTAAGTAAATCCTCTAAAGATATCAATGTACTTATCAGGATCATCTAAAGATTTTCTATGATCTGATGTTATCTGTTTCACATCATTGAGAGAAAAAGGCACATGGACTCTGGAAGTTCCAAATTTTCTATTGACTGCTTTAAAGCTCCTTGAGGAGCTTGCACAAACTGAGCTAAGGATGGGTAAATTCTTGTAGAGGCCTGGAATTACAGCTGATCTAGAAGCTCTATCCTCTAGAACACAAAGGCAAGTAGTGGAAATTTTACCTTCAGTAATGTTGGGTGAGACAGTGTTGAAGGTGGTCTTATCTTGCAGCTCCAAAGGCTGGGGTGGAGCAGCCTTAGGCTCCAGGAATGTGAATGCCTTAGGCATGTAAGCTACTGGGCTCTCCTATAGTTCACATCTACATTGTAAAATTAGATGATAATGAGCATTGTTAATGCAAACACAATCTGAACATAAAGCATTTTTTACCATTTTCCTTCTTTTTACAATATCTTTTGAGTTGTAAAAGAATGTCAAAATTAATACTTTCATCTCTATTCCATTTCTGTTCTATAGGGTAGGTAGACCACATGCATATGCAGAAAAATTGAATGGCTCTTTTTCACTGGGTTTAAATATCTTCTGATGCTTAATGATGCACTGTAAAGTAGCAAGAGACAATGTGAATAAATACAAAAAGAATATAGTTTGGGCATCCCTGTCCTGCCTCCAATTGGTCCTTATACCCTCAAGGTGTCCCTGCTCCTCTAGAGCAGATGGATATCTTCTGGAGAGAGATGGGAGACAAAAATCTGGCCAGCCTATCCACCCTCAAATGGGCAAGCAATTTTATCCTCCCCTGAAACCTGAACTGTGCACTTACATCTATAGAATTGGTCTTTATACCCTCAAGGCAACCCGCCAGTAGTTTCCTCTTTAGAGCAGGTAGATGCCATCTGGAGAGAAATTGGAAGACAAAATATGACCTGCCTGTTTACCCTGTGATTGGTTCATAATTTTATCTTCCCAGAAAACTCATGAACTGCAGTTATCATTTATAAGCATAAGTGACAATTGGTCTGGTGAAAGAAATGTCTAAAAAGTAAAGCATAACTTTGACATAACCTATTGCAGATATAACAGGTGAGTTGGATGGAGAGCATTTTCAGGCTACAAAGGTCACTTCTAGAAATAGAATGATTCACTGGAGGAATTTGGTTTCATGCACTTAGGCCAAATAAATTTTCAGACCTTTGTGTTATCCATTTAATCACCTAAGCAAACTTTTTTACCAATCAGACAAGCCTGCATTTTATTTAAATTGAAGCTTGAAGGTTAAACATAGTAACCATCTAGCAATTACAGTTAATAAAAACATATCACTGAAGCCTGACAAAAAACTTTTGTTTGTTAGTCTTAGTTAATGTTAGGCAAAAATGCAAATTATTTCCAATAGCTGCTGTGGAATATAAATTGTTGCAAGCTTCCTCAGACTAATTTCTAAAGGGAGTACACTTCAATGATAAAATGAAAAGATTAGGGTGAATTTCTACTTTACTAGCAGAGAGAAAAATAAATACAATACATAAGTGGATAACTTTCAGTGGTCAGGAGCCACTTTCCACCAATGAATCTTTAGGTATCAACAAGAGAGTAGCCCTGGCCATGACCTCTCAGTCATTCTGTTTCTATTGGCCCATATGACCAAAGATACGTCTCCAAAACAGAATGCAGATGTCTCTCTGGTCAACATTCCATCTGTCATTGGCTTCAATAGGGATTCATCAAAGAGATGCTGGGGAAACATGTCTTCTTTTTTAAAGAGTGGCAACTGCTCTGTGAGCATTTACTACCTGGCAAAGTAACTACTGTTTTTCAAAGGTCTTTTTTTTTTTTTTTTTTTGTATTTAGTACAGAGTCTACAGGGTCTCACTATGTAGATCAGACTCGTAGTGATCCTCCTGTTTACAGCCTCCCAAGTGCTGGAATTACAGGTGCTTGCCACCATGCCCTGTCTCAATCGCCATCTCAACACACCCTGGGGGTGGGGCCAGCGCAGTAGGCCCAGGGATCGAACCCCAGGCTTCCGCTGCTGCCTAAACAGTCACTTTACTCCACTGAGTGGCCAGCACTTGTTAAAGTACTATGAGGGATAGTTAAAAGCCTGAAAGAGATTACCTAGCACTCTACAATTTTATAGTAAAGGTTTAAAAATCCACAGCTTATCTTTTATGCACCTGTCTTAGTTACTTTTCTCTTGTTGCTGGAACAAAGTAATTGACACCAAAATTGAGGAAGGAGAGGCTCATTTAGCTCATTGTTGGTGGAGGTTTCAATCCGTACTCATCTGACTCCAAGGCAGCATGGCACATGGCAGAGAGTAACAGTTCATGGTGGCAGAAAAGAGAAAAGAGCCAAAGAGGAGGAGCAGCTGTGGCAGCTAGCAAACTTTCCTTATATTGTCTGCAAATTACCCACCCGGGGCAGGGGTAGCACTCACATGCATAGTCCTACCATTGGATCATGAATTAATCATAAACCCTGGAATCCTGCCCCAGTGACTGTATGAGACTTTGGGGGAACAACCAGCCCAGCACCTAAATGATAACCAGACCTAGGAGAAGAGGAAATGTCACAGGTCCTCATTTAGAAGATCTAAATGTGTTTTGGTCCCATAAGTGTCCTGCTTTTGGTGATAGCTCCTTCTGGTGTTGCCCAGAAGTTGGTTCTCTCCATCGTGCCTCAGATTTAGCCTCCCAAATGAGATCTTCCTGCAATTCTAAGCTGGAACATGACTTTTATTTGTATTCCCCTGGTAGGCATTCCTCAGTAACTATGTCTCATCTAACTAACAGATGGGATATGTATCCTTTATCTAAAATGATTTTCCTGTCTTTCTAGTTAACAAATATTTCAATTTCAATGGGCTTCACTTAGTGGGAACAGTCTAGAAGTTTTCTAATTTTACAAGTGTCTTAAAAGAAAAGTGCAAAGAGGTAAGAAAAATTAGGAGTAAGGTCAAACAAAAGAAATTGAAGCAGAGAAGACTTGACATTTCCTCTAGCATACAAAAGAAGATCAGAGCCATCTATCCCAATGAAACCTGTCCTCCAAAATCCTTAAGAATGGTCACTGACCTAATGTCATTTAGTTGGTGAAAAGAGTACTGTGTTTTACTATACAGCTATGTATTTTTTTAAGTCTGAGTTAGATTTAAGAAAACACATTTTATAGAATTGTATATTAAAGTCTACTAGGAGGCATTATAATGTAACTCTCTCTACTGCTGTTGGCTAAAGTCAAGCAAGGAATACCAGTACATTTAGAAACTGGTTCAAATACCACATATACAAGAACACAACATTAATAAAATGCATTATTAAAGAAATATAATAATCTTAAAGTTTGACCAAACAGCTCAGCAGATTAAAGGGCCTACAAGCAGGCTTAGGGGCTGGAGATTTGATCCCCTAGCCTTCCGTGCTGGACCTGTCTGCAGGGCATGCTGAGATGATAATTGAGACTGGGTGTGAATGTGTGTGCCTGTAATTCCAGCTCTTGGGAGGCTGTAAGCAGCCAGATCACTATGAGTCAGGTCTAGTAGTAAGACCCTGAACACCCTGTAGACCCTTCCCTAAAATACAGGGGAAAAAAAGAAATATAATAATCACATATCCTTCCCATGTTTATCTTAGATATACCAACATTTTAACAAAGCTATGCAAGAAAAACATAAGCAATTATATGCAATGAACAAACACATCAAAATTTGAAGCATTAAAATTTGTTACCTAAATGAATCTCAATCCAGAGCATATGAAACAATATCAAACTCATACCTCCATCCAATGATCCCAGTGGATGACCTCCAAATGATATAGGGGAATGAAACTCCCAACCTGAAAGATATCTGGGATGAGTTCATGTTCTCCAAATCAAAGAATTGGGCTGGGGAGAAAACTCAGTGTCTTTAACACCTGTCTGGAAAGCATAAGGTCCAGAGTTCAATCTGTGGTACTACAAAAAGATAAATTAGTAAGTAAAACCAATGAATGAATTTTAGGAACAATGGTGGTTAAGAGCAGAATGTATTTGGAAAGAAAGTTTCTGTCCAAGAGAGGGACAGAAGGGCATCCAAGCACATTGCCCAAGAATCTGCCTTTTCCAGAGTTCTTTATACAGTAAAACCATGTGGAAAGGAGTGTCTAAGTTTGAAAACATGGGAACTCACTAGGTAGGTATGAGGTGGAACAAACTGATGGTGAACCAAGAAGATCACAAGCACAATCACCTAGGTAGAATTGATTAAATCTAGGACTAAGTGGAGAAGCCAGTCACATAGCAAGCAGGCATGAATATAGAACAGAGGCTGTTCCTCTAGTGCTTGGATTAATAACTTCCGACTTCCTCAACTGATTATCAATCCTACATGTTTATCTTTAGGGGGGAAAGCATTTGTTCTATCTTTTGTCTTGAGGTCTGGCTCACAACCAGTATGCCCATCTCTCCCTCAGTTTCAAGGTCTTATCTTCCATATTGTCTCCTTGAGGGCCTAGCCCTGTCTGACTGCCTATAATATTTCTATTTAATTTAGCTGCCTACAACAGTACTATAAATTTTTAGGGCTAACATACCATAAATTTGCATTTTTTTCTGTTTTGTAGCTGAGGAGTCAAAGTGGGCTTCACTGGGCTAACACCAAGGTTTTCTCCAACTGACTAAAGAAAGAATTTATTGTTGTCATTTCTCTCTTCTGAACCCACTTTAATTCCTTGGTCCATGTCTCCTTTTAAGAAATAGCATCACTGGACCTACGCCTTTCCATCTCACCTGATCTTGTTATTTAGCCCACACACCAAATCAGCGTAGTCACTTTATCTCCAAAATCCTTATGTAATCAAACATGCAAAATTTCTTTTTTTCTCCAATTGCATTAAAGTTATTAGTAGCTTTCAGGAATTAAGGTGTGGATCTCTTTGGGGAGAGCTTTACCCTGCCTACCATATTTAGAGTGTAGTAAGTAAGAGCATCCTCTCCACTTATGTTAGCAGTGTCAAATTCCATCTCCAATATTTATCCAGTATAGTAAATTTGTTTTGAAAACTCTCTCTCTCTGGCTCTCTCTCTCTCTCTCTCTCTCTCTCTCTCTCTCTCTCTCTCTCTGGCTCTCTCTGTCTGTCTCTGTCTGTCTCTGTCTCTCTGTCTCTGTCTCTCTCTCTCTCTCTCTCTCTCTCTCTCTCTCT
>NW_004524697.1:1749667-1777948 GCF_000260255.1 Octodon degus | reverse complement strand
TCTCTCTCTCTCTCTCTCTCTCTCTCTCTCTCTCTCTCTCTCTCTCTCCCTACTTCATAAATGTGAGTTTATAGAGAAAAATACACATAAAAAGCTTGGAACACTGCTGGTTAAATAGTAACAACCAGATAAGTGTTACTTTAAGAAGAAACAATTGCACAATTCAGTGTTATCTTTAAGACAAGTACTGTATAGAAAGAAGCTAATATATGGTTGGATCCTTGTTTTGTCAGTATGGCTGCCATGATTGTCTTTCATAATTGTAGATTTGGTTTCTTAGATTTGTGCAATTGTAAAAATTAAATTATCCAATTTACCTGAAATAATTTTGGCCTCTTTTTGGTCAAGGTTAAATGTGGTCAGCCAGCACTGATGCCTTCTAAAGTTCCATTCTTATGCTAAAAGTCTTTTTAAAACTATTTATGGATGTCTGATTGTCATCTTAAAAGCCATATATAATTCATGCATGTAGCTAGAGGAGTTTTCAAGTATATTTTTGTAAGATCACAAAATTCATGATTGTTTCCTTCACCTCATTAAGGTATGCTGCTGACACATTTACCACTATTACTGTTAGCACATGTGTATGAGAGAAGAACATGAACATAAGGTCTGTTCCTTCAGATATTTGAGTATATAACAGAGCATCATGAGCTTTACTCACCAGGACACATAGTAGATCATCAGGATTTATCTCTCAAAAAGAAAGTGATGCCAACATAAGATCCTAGATGGAAAAAGAGACATTATATCTGTTATCTCAGAAATAAAAAGTCAGTGGAGACTATGATTATATGACAACAAATTTGTAATGAAATAGATACATTGCTAAGCACATATAACTTACAAAATTGAACCATGGAAGCAAAGTAAACTTACATACACAAATAATAAATATCTCTATTGAGTTAATTATGGAAAGTCTCTAAGCTGTGAAAATCTCAGGATTATACTTCTTCAACAATTCATTTTTGTTGAATCTTTGAAGAAGAACTAATTTCACTTATTCTACTCTGGACAAATATTAATGGAGAAAACATTCTGAGTTCATTCAACAAATGCAGGTTCACCTTGATATCAAAGCTAAAAAAGAAAACAAAAACCAAAATAATAAAATCAAGACCAGTAACCTTAAGGAACACAAATGCAAAACTTTTCAACAAAACATTTATCAAAAAAATCAAATACATATTAGAAAGGTTATGTAGCATGATCAATCATGTAACATGGATTTTTTTTTCTCCGCTATTTTAAGATTATTCAATGAAAGCTTATAAGGATGTGTTACATGCCAGTCTAACAGAATGAAGGAAAAACCTATCTTAGTAAATTGAGAAAGTTTCTGATAAAATTCAACATAATTTATATGAAAAATTTAAAAAATCTTCCAACTTTAAGTATATGAGAAGTGTAAATAACTGAGCAGAATAGAGACAATGCATATACTTTTTACAACTAACATCATACTGAAGGAGGAAAACCTCAAATAGTTTTCTCTATGGCTGCAGCAAGAGACAACCATGTATGTTTCATCACTCTTACTTAGTAAAGTATTGGAAGTCTAAGGCAGCACAGTAAGGTAAAAGAAAGAAAATAACTGTGAAAAGGAAAGGAGAATGGGAAAATTATCCCTAATTGCAGGTGACATGATTTTATACACAGAGCAACATAGAAACTCTACTAAATAATACTAGAGCAAATAAACAAATCCAGTAAGTTTTCAAAATAATAACATTTAGCATCAAAAATCTGTGGTTTAATATAATAATACTGAAATAGCTGAGAAAAAAGAAGGAACCCCATTCATGATAGCATTAATAATACATATGAGTAAATTTAGAAAATGAAAACTCTCAACAGTAAAAATTATAAAACACTGATGAAAAATTACAAATATACAAATAAATTGAAAGTTATCCTATGCCCATGGATTAGGATTAGTGTTGTTCAAACATTCATCTTCCCAAAGCAATTGAGATTCAATTCAATTTTTTGAAACATAATTACATTCTTCAAAAAAAAATAAAAAGCACTCCTCCTAAAGTTTATATTCAAGGAATTAATCTTCAGATAGCAAAGCAATCTTGAGGAAAAAAAGAAAAGAACAAAGCTAGAGGTATTATACCTCACTTGAAAAGATACGAACAAGCTCTAGTAAACAAATCAAATATGATAGCATACTCAGTACAGAGAAGCAAACTCAAACCACACAGAAAAGTGGAACACTACACGGTACACAGAAATGAATCCACATCTTCATAGCCAATGAATTTTCAAAAATGAAGCAAGAATTTATATGAGAGAAACTTTTTCACTAGTGGTGCCACAGAAGCTGTATTCACATGCACAATAAAGGACCTTGTCTGCTTTCTCTTACTATATAAAAATAATACTAAGAATTAATCCCAGACTTTAATGTACTATAAGTACTATAGGAAGCAAACTAGGGAAGGCTTGGCCCTGGTCTCAGCAAAGGCAGTGTTGTATGTGATCTCAAAACTCAGACAAGGACTCAGAATGAACAAATAGCTTTACCAAAAACTAGAAAGCTTTTCCAGTTTGAAGATATCACAATGAGCAGAGATCCGAATGAATGAAAGTACTGGCGTACGATTTATGCAACAAGGGATATGGCATAGTAGGACAGCTATAACTCACACAGATTAATACTTCAAAACAATAAGTAGTAGTTTTAATCTTCCAATCAAATATATGATATTTAACTAAAGTAACAGAAATACCAATTACTTTGATGCTAACATCATGCCTTATTTACATGTACTACATCACACGGCATAAAATTAATGTGTGTGTATTTAAAATATTTTTAAATGAATTTATTGGCACCATAAGAAGAATTTTCTTAGGGCTAATCTAAAAGAAATCAGTTTTTGTATGTAAAATGTTTCCCTGTTGACACTTTGTCTTTTATTTTTGAACAATAGTTGTTACATTCCTTTATGTTGTCTTCAAAGTAGTTTTAGAAATTACCAGATAGAAGCATATAAAATTGATAAAAAATTGAAAATTAGCTGTTCCTTTCAATAAACCAATAGAAATTAATAGTGCAATTATGTCTATGTTCCTTCCTTCCTTCTTTCCCTCTTTCTTTCCTTCCTTCCTTCCTTCCTTCCTTCCTTCCTTCCTTCCTTCCTTCCTTCCTTCCTTCCTTCCTTCCCTCCTCCCTCCTTTCCCTCCTCCCAGTTATTCTTTCATTTTGAGCAGTTTATTTCCCTTCCACAGCACAGCTGACAAATGTGTTTCTTTCCTGTTCCTGGTGCCACACACTTAGGCCTTGTCCCTGAGCAGCCTCTCGCTGCCTGTTTTGCCTCCATCAGAGAAGTCGCACCTGGTGTGGTGGCCCATGGCTGTAGCACTGTTCTGGGAGGCTGAGCCAGAGGGATGGCAGTTGGGCCTACACTGAGCACCTTGGTGGGAGCCGGTTGCAAAACAAAAATGAGTCAATACAAAGGATGGAGAAGCAGATCAGCGCAGAGGCCCTAGCTTCAATGCCCATCCACACGGCAGGAAAGAAAAGAAGTTGTCATCTTGCCATTTAATGCACATCTCTCCAAAAATGCAAGAAAACTGATCATAATTCAAGCTAACCGAACACATAATATCAATGGAATGTTCACTAGTGATACAGATTTTGTTTTGTATTTTTCTTTTCTTTTTCTTTCTTTTTTTTTTTTTTTTTTTTTTTTTTTTGCCCTGCTCTGCCCACCCTGGGGGTGGGGCTGGTGTGCATGTGGTGCCTGGGATGGAACCGCAGTACCCTGTGCCTGCCTAAGCTTACCTAGCAGGAGCTTTAGATAGCTGAGCTATCTCTACAGCCCCTTTTCACTAGTGGTAAAAGGAAATAAACCCGTGTATTACATAATTCAAACAATGAAAATTCAAAATGTGTTTCTGCTGTTCTCTTTTTTTAATGTATTTAGTACAGGGTCTCACTACACACCTCAGACTCTTAGTTATCCTCCTGTCTCAGCCTCTCCAGCACTGGGATTACAGGCATGCACCACCACACCTGGACTCTGTCACAGGAACAGTGCACCTCAGGAGCAGGGCCAGCAGGACCCTGGTCCCTGTTTTTGCCATAGTAGGCTCTTAGTCCCATGATGTATCTGACCAGTGCATCTTTGTTCTACTTTTGTTGTTGCTTTTGTTTGTCTGTTTGCTTTTTTGAATCAAGGTCTCATACAAAACAGTTATGCTCAATGTACAGCTACTTTTTGTTCGTTCAAGGAGAAGAGGAATTTGTATTAATAGTGTTTAGACAAGATATCATGGCTGCATCTTCTACTCTGAATAACTACTATGAAGATAACAATATATACTGTATTGATTGTTGTAACTGTCCCACTGACCTGTTTTGAAACTATCTCATTGCTATTTCTTTCTCATTAAAATTAATTAAAAATTAATTTAAAAACATGCTGGTCTCACTGGGTTTTTTTTTTAATTTTAATCCTTAATACCAAATACAAATTTTGTCAAATTATAGGGGTTTTTTTATTCACTGAACTGGAGCAAATGCCTTCACACAAAATGTAGGTGCCACTGCAAATACAGTTAAAATATCTTTCTGTTTCAGTTGAAGAGCTCTCTCTCTCTCTCTCTCTCTCTCTCTCTCTCTCTCTCTCTAATGTATTTGGTTGTTGCAAGGTCTCACTATGCAGCTCAGACTCATGATGATCCTCTGCCTTTCAGCCTCCCCAGCTCTGGGATTACAAGTGTGCACCATTATGCCCAGATTCTGTGATGAGCTCAGTCAAACCTGAAGGCAGAGTTGGCACACAATGTGGACCAGGGATCTAACCATGGTCCCTACGCTTGCCAAAACTTGCCTAAGTAGATGCTTTAGTCTGGTGTGCTATCTCACCAGATCCAGAGAGCTCTTCATATTGCTATAGTTCAAAATTTACTTTGCCATACTTGAATGTAAATGCAATGGATATATTTTGAGTTGCATTTGGAGGTTGTATCTCTCACTGGAGTTCTTCCCCTCTCCTCTGCTTCCCAAGAACCACCAAGGGTGTAAGTTCTTTTTGCCACAAGGCTCTGTTTCACCTTAGACTCCAAACATTAGAAACATAGCACAGAATGAAACTCAGCAAAATGAGTCTTCTGACCTTTAGGTTGAGGATGTTGAATATTTTGTCCCATCAACAATAAAGCTGACCAATGCATTTAAAGTCCTTGATAAAATTAGGCATTATTTAACAACCAAAGAAATGAAATCTGTGAAGATAGCCCAAGGAATCCAACTACAGACAACAAAAGAAAGCATGCATTGGGCATAGCAGAGAAGAGTATTAAAATAACTCCAGTTCTGAAAAACATAATCATACTAAAAGAACAGATGGAAATCTAGGCAGAAGCATAAAGATAACAACAACAACAACAACAACAAAAGGAATTAGTTTGCATTTCATGAATGGCTAGTGATGTGGAGCATTTTTTCATATATTTATTCACTTCTTTAATTTCTTCCTCTGTGAAGCATGTGTTCATCTCAGATGCCCATTTCTGGATTGGGTCTTTAAATTTTGGGACCTTAGTGTTTTTTAGCTCTTTATAAATTCTAGAGAGCAGACTTTGTCTGAGTACTTATTTGTCATGATTTTTGCCAAATTTGTGGGTTGCCTTTTCACTTTGTTGGTAATTTCTTTTGACGTGAAAAAAATTTCTCAGTAAGAGCAGGTCCCAGTTGTTATATCTTTCAACTGTTTCCCGTGCGATTTGATTTCTGTCCATGAACTCTTTGCCTACCCCTATGTCTTCAAGAGTTCCTCCCACTTTCTCTTCCACGAGATTTAGTGTCTCTGCTTTAATGTTTAGATCTTTAATCCATTTTGACTTTAGTTTAGTGCATGATGATAGACCTGGGTCAAGTTTGAGTTTTCGCCATGTAGAGAACCAGTATTTCCAGCACCATCTGTTAAAGAGGCTAATTTATCAAAGATAAGGTGGCTGAGTGTGTTCGTAGGAGCTTCAGCATCTTCTAATCTATTCCATTGATCCTCAGGTCTATCCTGTTGCCAGTACCATGCAACATCATATCATAATGATATATGTGTGCCTATGTTTATAGCAGCACAATTTGTGATAGCCAAATCTTGGAAACAACCAAGATGCCCATCACTTGAGGAATGGTTGAAAAAGATATGGTATTTTTACACAATGGAGTATTATTCAGCTATTAAGAATGATAAACTTGAAGCCTTTATATTGAAGTGGGTGCCATTTGAACATATACTCATAAGTGAAATAAACCAGACACACATGTGTAAATATCGTATAGTTTCCCTAGTATAAGAATTCAAAAGAAGAAATACAAATAGAAAGGTATAATACAAGTAAAAAGGATAGCAGGATCTCAAGGACTAACTAATCAAGAGAGGGAAAGGAGAAGAGCTAGGAAATATGAATAAGTCAAGCCATACAGTTATATGTAGAAGATGGACAAGGCAATGATCCTGAGAATCTTCAGAAGATTTTTGAATCTACCAGCTAATTGGAAAGATTCTCACCCTGACTAACTATATATACTGATACCAGTGAACTAAGCTACTGCACTGCAGATGGTAATTTGTAATAGTAGTTTCATGCTTTGAGTGCCTGTCATTCTGGCCTTCTGAATATGGGCTGCTTGTCATGACATGCCAGTGGCTGCTATGATGTCTCTCAGGTAGATGGTTGTTCAAAATGCTATTTGTTTTGAATAAAATTGTTGGGAAAAAAGGAATTAAACACATTTTTAAGAAAAAAGTAAAATATGTGAAATAAAAAATGCACCAGGTAGACATAATAGCAAATTCAGATGACAAAAGAAAATGAAATTGAACTTCTAAAAGATTCAGTAGGAATCATTATATTTAAAGACAGAGAATTAGAAGGACTACAAGCAACTGAAAAAATATTGGAAGATATAATGTACAAGATATATATATATATATATATATATATATATCTTCAGCAAACTACAAGAAATATAGTTATAAAAGAAAACCAGACTTCTACTCAGTGCCCAGGCCTGGTGTGTGTGGAGGATAATCCATCCACCTGTCCACGAGAACCTCCTCCATCAGACAGACCTGGTGTGAAACCCCTGCTGCAGAACTCCCTGCAGAGAGGCTAGGGGTGAGATGCCCCTTAACTAATCCAGGAACAGAACATCTTGCCAGAGGGGCACAGCCCATAAAAGGGTACATTTCCATGGGCTGCATCAAGGAGAAGTGGAGCTCAGTAGCCAGACCCAAGTAAGGCCCTTCTGAACGAATCCGAACTTGGTGGATCCAGACCGAGTAAGATGAGACACTTTGCTAGAGCCAGATCCATGAGATCATCCTCTCTCTTTATAGAGAGAAGAGGGCAACAGGTAACCAAGTAAACTAGTCTATCTGGAACACTAGAGGTACAAAAGGAGAGATGATCAGACAGAACATAGGGGAACTAATTTAAATATAAATTCTCAATTTAATATCTGCTTAGCTATACAGTCATAATGTTTGCAATCATGGTCTAAAATACAAACTTATTAGGTACATAGTTTGTCAATTGCTAAATCTCACTACCCATTAGAATTGTTGCTAATTATAGTTCTGTAAATGCAAAACTGTAACTGCCTTAATGACATAATCATTCTTGAGTAATAAAATCAATAGGTGCTAAGGTAATAACTGTACCAAAACTCTACATCAAATGTCAGAGGAAAGTGCTATACAAAATGACAAAGAGGAGAAAAATGTATTTTCAGGTTCTGAGCCCACCCAGAACAAATGCAAGAGACAGACAGAACTTAATCTAGCATTTGATCTGTCTGATCCCTAGCATAGAAGAAATTGGAAGTCACAAACTTGAAATCTCAAAAACAATAGCATCTGAAATAAAGAAAACTACAGAAAGGTATAAAGGAAATCAGTTCAGAAATAATCTCTGAAGTAAAAAAACAAAATAATAATAAAAGAATTACTAAATACCTCTGAAAAAGACATTGATAAAAAAATAAAGGAGAATCAAAAATGATGGAATCCTTGAATGAGCAATACAGAAAGGAAATAGAATGAATGAAGCAGATTCAGAAATATATAGGAAACTAAAACTTCAATCACAAGCTGGTAAAATCATTTGAAAGAATCTATAGCCTTTATTTATTTATTGCGGAACCGGGGATTGAACTCAGGTCCTTGTGCTTGATAGGCAAGTGCTTATTCTACTAGGCCATCACCCCGCCCCTATTTGAAAGAAACTGAAGACAGGCTTTCAGACCTTGAAGACACCTTTGCAGATAGTTTAAAAGTAAGAAAAGATCTATTAAACACCAGTAGGATGCAGGAAAAAAAATAGT
Source organism: Octodon degus (assembly GCF_000260255.1). NCBI lineage: Eukaryota > Metazoa > Chordata > Mammalia > Rodentia > Octodontidae > Octodon > Octodon degus. The sequence continues at coordinate 1,769,595 of NW_004524697.1, read as the reverse complement.
TCAACAACTGCAAGATGGTGCAAAGATGAACAATGTAAGAATAATTGGCATCAATGAGAAAAAAGGAGTCAATACAAATGATGTAAGAATATGGGCAGACATAAGAGCAGGGGGTCAGCCAAATAGAACACAAGATTAAGGTGCCTACAGGCCGGAGGAAGGGCTGGGTGTTAGATCCTTGGGCCTGCCATGCTAGCCATGCCCCGGCGTGTGCTGAGAGAGGAATTGAGACTGGGCATGGTGGCACACGGCTGTAATCCAAGCTCTTGGGAGGTTGTAAACAGGTGGATCACCCTGAACACCCTGTAGACCCTTTCCTAAAATACAAAAAAAAAGTAATAATAGAAAACTTCCCAAATATGGGGAAATACTCTGATATTCAGATAACCGAGGCACATAGAACTCCAAATAACATCTACCCAATTAAAAACACACTGAGACATATAATAGTCAATATCCCAGAAATTCATCATAATATACTAAAAGCTGCTACAGAAAAGAAACAGATCACATTTAAAGGAAAACCCATCAGAATAATGGTATATTTCTCTTCACAAGCCATCAAGTCAAGAAGAGCATGGAGCAAAGTACTAGAAGTTTTTCAAGAAAACAAATTTAACCCAGACTGATATACCCTGCAAAATTCACTTTCAAGTTTAATGTAGAAGTGAAATACTTCCATGACAAAGAACAACTAAAGAATTTCATGATAACTAAGCCAACCCTACACAGAGTACTAAAAGATATTCTAGACAGGAACCAAAATGACCACAACTCCAAGAAAGAGCACGGAAAGAATCCACCGACTAGGGCAAACAATTAAACACAGGAGAAAACGGTATACAACAGCAGGTAAATGACATGTCAATCATAAGTCGATATATATATATATCAGTTATAACCATCAAAGGAAATGGTCTCTATTCACAAATTAAAAGAAATAGACTGACACAGTGAATTAGGAAGCAAAATCCAATCATATGCTGTATACAAGAAATACACTTAACTCATAAAGACATTCATAGGCTGAAAGTCAAAGGATGGAAAACAAGACTACATGCCCGAGAATCTCAGAAAAAAGCATAGGTAGCAATCCTGTTCGCAGACAGTCTGACTTCAAACCAAGAATGATCAAATGAAATAAAGAAGGCCATTACCTACTACTTAGGGCAAAAATTCAAGAGGAAGAGGTAACAGTAATAAATATGTATGCACCAATCATGGGAGATGCCCACTACATAAGCCAAATCTTAATGGATATAAAAAATCTAATATCCAATACTACAATCTTAACAGGTGACCTTAACTCCCCCTTATCCTTAAAAGACAGGTCAAGCAGACAAAAAATAAGCAAAGAAGTAGCAGAACTGTACCAGAGCTTGAAGCAAATGGACTTAGTGGACATATACAGAGTGTTCCACCTAGCCACATCAGAATACACATTCTTTCCAGCTGCATAAGGGAATTTTCTAAAAATGAACCACATACTACACAATAGGTCTTGCTTAAGTATATGCACAGAAACAGAAATTATCCCATGCGTTCTCTGACCATAGTGCAATGAAACTGGAAATAAATGATAAAAGAAACCAGAAAAACTCCATAAGTACATGGAAATCAACTAAAGTTGTTAACCCTCCAGAAGAGAAGCTTAATGATATTATTACCCTATAACATAGGCAGCTGAGCTTAACCTCACTATCTGTCTGAATATCAAACATCTTAGACATAACACGTAACAGGTATTTTCCATCAAGAATTGATATGTTAAACTTTAAATCCCTACAAAATGAGAAGAAAAAAATAAATAAAAAATATTTTTTAAAAATTGAAATAAACAATTACATATTTTTAGTCTGAAATTTAGAAATCTAACCATACACAGCATTGTAGCAGGACAGTCCTATGACATTTTTTCTTGTCTCTTGCTTTCGTTTATTACCCTTTTGTTAAACAAATATTTACTTGAAAGATAGTATAGCAATAATTGATATGACATGACAAGCAGTACGAATTTAGAAGACCAGAATGACAGGCATTCCAAGCATTACACTAGTATTTCACATTGCTATTTAGAGCTGTTGCTTAGTTCACAGGTATCAACATATATAGTTGGTCAGGGTGAGAATCCTACCAATTAACTGCTATTCTCATAATTTTGGTGAAAGTAATATGACTTCTTCAATTTCTGAGTACTCCCTTAGAATATTCCTAAGCAGGGCAGGGGAGATAACTCAGTAGTCTAAGTGCCTGTCTGGCAAGTACAAGGATGCTAGTTCAATTCCTGGCACTGCATGCAGTGCCAGCCCTGCCCCTGGCCCATTCAACCAGCCACCAAAACCAGGTGTGGTGGGGCACAACTGTAATCCCTGTGCTGGGGAGGCAGAAACCGAGGACAAGTCCAATCTGTTGTATTCTGTTGTTGCTGGTTGAAATGCCCTGCAAAGGTCTACTAAGTCTATTTCTTCACAAGTTTGGTTTGGTTTATTTCTTAGCTGATTTATTTTTTCTAGTTGATCTATTTCTTTGTTCCAGTGGCATAGCTAATATTTCCATTACAATTACATTATTACTCACTTGATTTTTCTTTCTTCCTTCTTTTCTACCTTTTTTTTGTATTAGTATAGGGTCTACAGGGTCTCACTAGGTAGGTCATACCCATAGTGATCTGCCTGTGTTCAGCCTCCCAAGAGCTGGGATTACAGGAGCACACCAAATGCCTAGTCTCAATCCCAGTCTCAGCATGGGGCTGGCACGCCACACTGCTGATTGAACCCCAGTTGCTGCGCTCTGCCTAAGCAGGCACTTCAGTCTGCTGAGCTATCTGCCTAGCCCTTTTTTAATTTTTCATGTGTGTTAAAATTTGTCTTACGGAGGTAGATACACTTATATTGGCTGTGTATACATTTATAATTGTTATGTCTTTCTTTGGTAGCTTTTCCTTAACAGGTATGTAGTGACCTTCCTTATCACTTTGAATGATTTTTGCCTTGAAATGCATATTGTTAGCAACCATAAACCCTTCTCCTGCTCCTTTTTTTTTTTTTTTTTTTTTGATATCTTGTGCAATAGAGAATTGTTTTTGTCAGCATTTGCACTTTGGTCTGTAAATTTCCTTTTGAGTTAAATGTGTTTCTTGTATGTAGCATATTGTTGGATTTTGTTTCTTAATCCACTCTGCTAGTCTGTTTCTTTTGATTAGTGAATTTGGGCTGTTTATATTAATGGTTATAACCCTTATATATTGGTTTCTCTTTGTCATGTTATTTTTCTGATCTACATTCTGTACTTTTCCCCTCTTTTTTTAATGTACTTAGTACAGTGTCTACAGTGTATCACTACACAGATAGGACTTGTAGTGATCCTCCTGTTTTCAGCCTCCTAAGCACTGGGATTATGGGCACACACACCCCCAGTCTCAATCACCCTCTCAGCTTGCCCTGGGGCGGGGCTGGAACTGCAAGCCAGGGATCAAACCGTGGTCGCTGCTTCTGCCTAAGCAGGTGCTTTAATCCACTGAGCTATTTGACCGGCCCTTCTAGCTCTGTCTAATGATGTCCTTTTGTTATTCTTAAAACTGTGGTGTTTCTGTCCCTTTCTAGAATATCTGTCAGCATTCTTTGTAGGGTTGATTTGTTCGTCATGAATTTCTTTGGTTGGTTTTTGTTTCCTCGCCATTGGATTTGATAGATAGTTCTGCAGTGTACATCAATCTAGGCTTGAAGTTATTTTCTTTCAGGACTTGAAATATTTCACTCCAAGCTTTTCTTGATTTGATGGTGTGTGTTGAGAAATCTGCCAGGATTCTGATGCACATTCCATTGTAGGTGATATATTTCTACTCTCTAGCAGCTTTTAATATTATATTTTTTGCTAAATTTCTGAGATCTCAATTATCATGGGTCTAGGTATAGATTTATTTCAATTATGGTTGTTTGGAGTTCTCTATGTCTTGCTTAACTATATTGCAGATTATTTTCTCATGTTTGGAAAATTTTCTGCTAGTACTTTTGCAAATAGACTTTTGATGTCCTTTGAGCTGTCTCCTGCTGCTTCATTGCTGTCTATTATTCTTAAATTATTTTTCTCTTTATTGTCTTGTAGCTGCTGAATTGCTTTTCTTGGTTCATTGTCAACTTTAGGAGATCTTTCCTTTTACATTCATTAGCTGCCTTGCTGTGTTCAAGGTCTGAAAGTCTGTCTTCAGTTTCATTAAAGCGGTTTTGCTAGCTTTCAATGGAATTTTTAGTTAACTGGCTCTCTGTTTGAATATATTTCATGCATTCTAATTCTTTTTTGTATTGTTCATTCAGTGTTTCCATCATTTTTCTATTCTCTATAATTTTATTTATTTATTTTTTTTAATTTATTTGAGAGAGGGGGGGGGGGGTGGCCAGCTCAGCCCACCAGGGGGCGGGGCTGGCTGGCATGTGGTGCTGGGGGATTGAACCGCGGTCCTTGATGCTTTGCTGAGCTTGTTTTAAGTAGGTGCTTTAGACCACTGAGCCATCTCTCCAGCCCTATTCTCTATAATTTTAATCTTTGACTTCTTTAGCTGTGCTGAGCAATTCTTTTATGATTGTCATTTCCTTTTTTGACCTGAGAGATAATTTCTGATCTTATTGCTTCTATAGCCTGATAGACTTATTCCTTTACTTCAGTTGTTATCATTTCAGAAAATTCATGTGTGTGATTTCCAAATGCTTGCATGTCTTTGTTTCCTGGATTTGTTCGGGGTGGGCTGCAGGATTGAGATTACATTTTGCTCCTGCATTTTGGCATTTTTGAAGTTCCCAATAATCACCCAGACTTAGCAGTGGTGGGAGAGTGGCAGGGCATGGGTCAGCAAGGTTTTCACTACTGTGGGGGAACAGGGTAGGACTTACCAAGTCTCTCATTGTTGTTGGAGATGACTGGCCAATACTCAACAAAGCTTCAGTGTAGGTGGTGGAGGTGGAATGGATCCAGTAGGAGTGCATGGGCCATCCAGAATCCTTCTAAGTTATTAAAATGTTGCCCAAGGCCAGCAAAGCTCCACACTTGAGTGTTGGTGCCCCAGGGACACAGCTCACCAGAGTCCTATGGGCCAGACTCCTCCAGTGTTCATAATTGTTTGGACCAGGTACCAGGAAAGCTCTGCAGTACGCTCTGGGCCCATGGATCACAGCTCAACAGTCCTTCAGACCACCCAAAGATCTAAGTGCTTAAAAAGCTAATTAAGGAATTCTTAAAGGAAAAATTGAATGCAAATGAAATTATATTCAATAACGCAATAAATGGGGTTAAAGATGTTTCACATGTTTTATGAAAATCCCATGAAATAGAATTTTATCACATTCTTGTTCTTATAGGAAACAAAGTTAAAACAGTTAAAAAAAGGAGTGGGGTCCTATATCTGAATATTCACATTTTATTCATTCCTATATATTTGATTTATGGTAAATATGCTAGCATATCTGACTATACATGATCCTAACTTATGAAATTGGCCATATCTAATAGTGCTTGAAAAAATGGAGTAAAATGTTGTAGTAATCTATCAAAATGATATTAGGAAATAGGTGTCCAAATGACAAAATATACACAAACTTACCCATAATTCAATATATGTAGAAGGAAATGTAACCTGATTAGAAGTGTAAAGCTTGATAAATCATCTTACCCTACACATAATTTGTATGAAAATAATAGACCAACAGCTTCATTTTGATAATTTGAGTAACCCACTTATTTGGCAGATGGCAATTTTTAAAATTTGTGCATGAATTCACATAGGTTACATAGAAAAATTTAAGGAAGAAGATTTAAACAGAAAAATAATTTAATTATAATGTCTTGTTATGTTTTCCAAAACTGAAATACTAAATACTAAAAGATGAATGTGATATGCAGTATGATCTTTTACATAATTTGCAACATTAAGCCATAGTTTTATGGAACTACATTAGTGAGGGAAAGTTTCTTTCTTTAAAATCATATTCCTGGGGCTGGAGAGATGGCTCAGTGGTCTAAAGCACCTACTTAGAACAAGCTTAGCAAAGCACAGGGACCGCGGTTCAATCCTCCAGCACCACATGCCAGCCAGCTCAGCCCCCAGGTGGGTTGAGCTGGACACACACACACACGCACACACACACACACACACACACACACAAATAAATAAAAATTAAATAAATAAAATCATTTTCCTAATAGTGTTTGTAGAAACTATTAGAGTATAAAATCAACACAATACCTCTGAAGCTAATATCAAATTAAATGTTCACAATGTTATGACTGCCTAGCTAGCCTATTCTGAGAAGAAAGGTTGTATGTGTTATTTTGTTTGAAACTGTCTGGAAATATACATTATTCAGCCAGATGAGCTGAGACTACATTGAGACCCTGTAGCTGTCATAAAAAATCTGGAAATGACAAGTACATATTCCCTTGGAAATGTGAGTCTATCAAAAGAAATGTGCAAACACAATGTCTTCTTACTAAGCAAGAAATAATACTCAATGTAATTTTAATAAAAATACACTGCTAAAAATATGACATTGATTTTGAAATTAAGTGCCTGATAAAACTTACCAAATGGCATTTTCAAATTGAAGAAACTTCACAGTTATCTAATCTCTTGCTAACTTTGGTCTATCATATGAATCCCAATGAAATAGGCGACATCTCAATGATGCTGCACAGAAGTCTAAGTAATTAGCAACCATATACTAAACAAAGTGAACAGAGTAAATTATCCAGACAAACAATGGTGCATTGAAGGCATCTGGTGCCTCATCACAAGCCCGGCTAGCGTGCAGCTTTCCTCACTCCATCTTCAGTGTTGTTCAGTGGCTAGCTGGAAATCACACTGGCAAGTACCCTTCTCTCCCTCAAAACACTGATGAAAAGTGGACCGCTAAGATGTATGGGGGAAACTATAGAGGTACAAGATGAGTAAATGTTTGTTTTCTAGATTTCATTGTGCTTGAGGCATTTGTTAGTAAATTGTATAAATTCTTTTATTTCACTTCCATTTGATGGAACAGTAATCAGCTCCAAAGGAGTCAGTGGTTTCTTTTCTGTGTTACCCAAGGTCTCTCAGGATCCTGAGACTTCTCATGGTTTCTCTCAATAATTCTAACCATTGACCATTGAATGCAAAATCTAGGGATGCAAAGGGAACTTTATGAAGGATGAAAATGGTGAAAAGGAGGTGGGAGGAATGTAAGCAAATGAGATCAGGTCCTAGGGGAGCTAATTTGGAGACATTTAAAGTTTTATAGAAAAGGTCAGTGAAATTCTCAACCAAAATCCTGTGAATAAAAAGAAAACAGAAAGGAGAGCACAGATAACAGAGATTCAGTCAAGTGAAGACAATTTATAGAGGAGCTGGAATATTGTCTGAATATATTTTGAATATCAGGTTTTACTATTGATCTTTTTCCCTGCAAGGGAATTTTAGTGAATTACATGGTTGTGTCTATCACAACATATAAAAACTGATTTTATGTTCTTCTTTTAATTTTATCTTTGCACACAATTCCTCAAAAATTATTTTACAAGTGTACAAATTGTTCTAATTCAAAGGATCTGTCATCACTGCACAATGAACCTCATGGTCTACAATTGTGTTGTGGAGCATTTATTCAAATTATAATCTAACAAAGTAAACTTTCTCATGGAAATGTCAAAAGGTAACTTCTAGGCCCCAAATAAACCTTTGTCAAAAAGGCAATGTATGTTTCTGGAGTGGGCAAGGAAGGCACAGCCTCTGACTCCCCAAAAATATTATTCCCCCATAGCAAGAAAAAATTAGATAACCACACCTTGGGGAGCTTGGCACAACTGGATTAACAGACACTTTGGACTCAGCCAACAGGCTGACTATCCAGTGTAAGTCCCACTACTCATAACCTCCAAAGTAACAGAGACCAGAGAACAAAGTTGCTGGTTTCAAGGTGAAACTGCTCAATATATAACAGTGTAAAAAGAGAATATTATGATTTTCTTTATTATGACTTACACCACCAAAGACACACATGAGAAAAATTAACACTTTACCTTGAAGAAAGATCCAAACTGGAGTACTCAAAATTTTGAGATATACTTCAAAATCACTGTCACTAAAAGAACTAGTTCACATAAACACTTCCTTTTATCAATCAAAGCTTAGGAAGACAAGAAAAAGACAAAAGATAGACTGGCACCAATGAACTACCCAGAGGCCATAAATGGAGACAAGGAAGAAAGACTTGTGCTAAGAATTCGTTGCTGTTTCAGCTTAGTTGGGGTTCAGGGTCCCTGTCATAGCCTGTAAAGGGAGCAGTTTATTTTGTTACCTTGTCATGATTGCAAGAACTGTAGGAAAGTTTCAAACCTCTGAGGTTTTGATAAGTTTAGTCTATGAAGTCGACTAATAGTAGACCAAATAATGGAGAAATATAACAAAGTTTATTTTGTGCCTAAAAATAGGAATTATACAAACAGAATAAAATTAAAAGAAGGACAAAACAGTTGAAATTTATATACATCTAAGAAAAGCAATAGGAGTTAGAACTTCAGAGGGACAAGAGATAGTTGAGGTCATGAAAAGTGGTAGGTAGACAGACAAATGAAGTCTCCTACATGACATATCTGTGGGAAACCATCGAGGACAGGTGTCAGACTCTCAATCTGTTTTTCCTATGAAAAAACTCTTCTAGGTAGAAGGAGATATCAGCTCCATCTCTTTATATTCACTAACTGCATCAATACAGATTTTTATTATAGATATAAAGTTCTGTAGAGCAACATCTTTTCAGAATTACTCCTAAATCTGCAGGTGTCTGCAACTTCTCAGAGTAGATGCATCGAAATATACCAAAAAAATACATAAAGAATCCCAAATCCATGTTTGACTTCTTTGAAGAAATGTCACTCAAGTTCTTGACTTTTGTCACTGAGTTTCTAAAATCTTGGCTGTTAATAACTTATTATAGGTTAAAATTTTATTCTTTGCTACCCAGAATATATTTTATTAATTTAGCCCCATTTGTTTAATTTGCTTTTGTTGTTTGAGATTTTAGTGTGATATCCAAATAAATCTTTGTCAAGATCAATACCAAGAGTTTTGTTTACTTTAATAGAAGTTCTTCATTATTTTATTTATTTATTTACTTATTGGTATAAACTGGGATTGAACTCAGGTCCTTGTGCTTGGTGTGTTGTGGTACCACAACACACAATTTGAAGACTATAGCTCTTGATATTCGTCTCTCATCTACTGTGACATCATGTTTTACTTGGGAACATTGTTGGAAAATAGTAGGCATGAAGTAAATTTTACTGGGTTTACATTGTCCTTATGAAAGTGTTAAGTTCACAGAAATCTGGATGAAAAGAATACATATACAATCTGTGCAAATAATTCATATTTTATAATGCAGTGCTTTACTGAGTTATTAATTTTGTGGTGCTTGCCTTCCTCTTGAATTATTTTGGCCTATAAGACACACAGATGAGCCTTTCCAAGGCATAGTTCAAAACCTTAGTCTCCTCCCTTTTGTTTGTAACATGGAGAACTCAGACATCTGATTTAAGAAAAGCAATCATAGAAATTATGACCCAATAATTTGATATCTTCTAGGTAGAAAGAGATATCAGCTCCATCTCTTTATAGTCATGAACTGCATCCAATGTAGATTTTTATTATTTTAAAAATAAAATAATAAAGTATTATTTTACAACTTGGTAGCTTCCGTGCAAGTCTCAGTAGCGCAATAGTCTTTTTCTCAAGGTAAATACTGTGAAGCTAGTGTAGTTTCAAATTTTATTTCTTTTCTTTTTTTTTTGTTTTTTTATTTTTTAAAGAGAACACAAATTAGAATTAAAACAGAAAAAAAATACAAGTGATAAGAATTTCACTTAACAAAGTAATGCAAATTTCACAGTATTTGTTTTAGTATATAGTGTTGTCTTCCAGTCATGCATATTACCAGATATTTGTATATAAAATTAGAAGAAAAAAATGAGAGAAATGTATAAGAAATTAAAAAGTGAAAAGGTAGAAATAATTGAAAAAAAGGAGACAAAACAAATTAAAGCATATATTGCTTTTTTCCATAGACAGCAGAAATACACAGTACAGTTGTCCGAACCATCCTGCTTACATACATTGATAAAGCTCTTTTCCCCACTTCCTCACCTGTCCTGCTCCTTCACTCAGTAATTCTTTTCTTTGGAATAAATTCATTCCTTTTTCCCAGTGTCTATTGTTACCGCCAGGTTCCATTTTTCTCTTTCAGGTTCTCACACTAAGGAGACAATATGAAGGAAGGCACATTGCTTTTTCCTTTGTGTATAATGGTGTGCTAGTTAAAATCCAGTTGGCAGTGTATATTACTTTGCTTCTGAGCTCTTTATACATTTTTAGACAATACCACACTGTTTTGAGTAGTACACCTTACAAATATAAATGTAAATTCAACAGTATGCACTCTTTAGCATTTTTTTTCCTCAAGGTTGAAACATTTAAAGTCAAAAATTAGTAAAAGAATTCTAACAATGACAAAGCTCATGAAGACTACTAAAATTTTAGTAAACTTAGAAATTAAATTTATAAATTTAATTAAATTACAAGACTTTTGTCTCTTTACTCACTCCCTTTCCCTACCCCGACATCGTCAGCTTTCCAATACTTGACAGGACTTATGAATAAGAGCACTGGGCAGATGCATTTGCATTTTTGAAGTTGTAGAACTGCTGTCTGAGCAGTCTCCTGGAAAAGTGAATGCAAATTACACAAAGAAAAAACCCATACTTAGTTTTTTCCCACTCCCGAAATTGACAGATTAGGAGAGAGTTCAAGAGAAACTACTTTTTGAGAAAAAAAAAAATCAAGAGTGTAGTCTATATAATCTCCTTCCCATAATAAGTTTTTTATTATGTGTATTCATCAATGAAAAATTGAGATATGCTTTGCAGAAGTGTTGTACTATACTTATAAGGTCTGTGAAAGGACTGGAGGAAGAGTGAGAAAGGGGAAAAGGAGACAAGAGGAAGATAGAACGGGAAGGCCAAGAAGGAAGGGAGGAAGAAAGCAAGCTCTTCAGTCCAAAGCATGTGAGCCAGGCACTATATATATATATATATATATATATATATATATATATATATATCTTTAAAACATCAAACTATACAATGCAGTGGAAAATATTAAATATACAAGCAAACAAAATGAGCACTATGCTTAGATCATACTTTTGGGCACATAATTCCATCTATCATGGCAATGGTGGAGATCAAAAATTGAAGGAAATATCTTAAATCTTAGAAAAATTTTATGCTTAAGAGTGTTATTTCAGATCACATATGGTCAAATGTGCAGGAGGGGACAAAGCTACGTATAAACACTTTGGCTGACATAACCAGAGTCTTGTTTTGAAATTTGTATATCTTTTTTTTTCTTTTTTCTCTTTAAAATAAAATCTTAAAAAAGAAAAATGTGTTGCAGTAGTACATTAATTAATAAAAGGAGAGATAGAAATTCACATATAAAAGAGAGAAGGAAACAGAGGCTTTCTTCAGCTTTGTGCAGCACTCAGAGTACAACTGGTCTTCAATGCTTCACACTTTTTCATTAATTGTGAATATCAGCAGTTTTACATATGCAATTATAGTAGAAGATATAAATGAAATATATACAGCTGGGAAGCACACAGGAAATACAGGGAAAATATACAGTATTATTAAAAGTGCCTCATAAGAATTGAGCATTAGAGCCACTAGATGTCAGTATCTGATAATTCTCTGAAAAACACTACATGGCTGTTTCATATCTTTCTGCGACAGTCTTTCTGTTCAGCCATTTTCTCTAAATATAAAAAAAGGTAAACAAGAAATTACATGCTGTTTAAAATACTCATATCACATGTAACAAGGTGCAGGCCTCACTGGGTGTAACTATTTTTTATTTATAAGATTATTAACTCAATAAAGGAATGCAATTATCAGACTGTGTGCATATATGTGTAATGTGCCATGCACATAGGCATAAGTATATGCACACCTACAATGCACACTGCAATCTTTTTTTGTTTGTTAGTTTGTTTTGGGCAATCTTTTTTAATTTATAAAAAATTTGTGAAAACATTACAAAATAGTATTAAAACAAAAATTACAAGACCAGGTGTGGTGGCATATGTCTGCAATCTCAGTGCTGAAAAGGCTAAAAACAGGAGGATCACTACAAGTCCAAGCTGCACAGTGAGACCCTGTACCAAATACAGTTTTTAAAAATCTCCAAAAGAGCAGCAAAAAACAAAAATAACAAGTGATACAGAATTTCACTTAACAAAGTAATATGAATTTCACAGTATTTGTTGTAATACATAATGTTATCTTCCAACCAAGTATTCATATTACCAGATATATGCATGCAAAATTGGAAGAAAGAAAAAAGAAATAAATATATAAGAAATTAACAAGAGAAAGAGGAGAAACAATTGAAAGGAGACAAAACAAATTAAGCATTATCTGTTCTTTTCCATAGACCACAAGAAATCCACAGTATGTAAACAGGATGGTTTGAACAGCAAATTGCTCTGACGAGCAGTAATCACTTAAAATATTTTTACCTTGTAAAGTCTTCAATAAGTGTTTCTTGCCTCTTTAACAGGAAGCATTTCATCCATATTTCACAACATACAAAGAAACTTGAACTTTTCTGCTTTTACTCTATTTTAAATATAATCATTTTTGCATTTTGGGCAGACAGCTTTGCATATCATACCTCTGCAGATCTATCCATTCTTTAAAGACTAAAAGACTGTTATTTATCATGTGCATCAGGTAAAACCAGTAAATTCATGATTGAACATGTATCTGAATCAATTAATTTATCTTTTAGATTTGTGATTGAAAGAGTAATCTCACAACAAAGAGCAGAATGATAAATATAGTCATACTGTAGCCAGTTCACATAGGGAAATAAGTTTTTTTTTTTTTTTTTCCTCGAATGCCTTCAGGGCACTTTTGGCCAGCGGGAGAGTTGTGAGGTTCGAACTCCAGCAACCTGAGGCTGACAGCTTTGTGGAAGCAGCCACTTAAAGGACTGAGCTAGGGCCAGGCCCCTGGGAAATAAGTTTTAAAGCAAGTCATGTCTCTTAAGCTTAAGCTAAGAGTTCTAAGGAAGGGGCTGAGGAGATGGCTAAGTAAAATAAGCGCTTGCCTGGCAAGTGCAAGGCCCTGAGTTCAATCCCCAGTTCTGATGAAAAAAAAAAAAAAAAAAAAAAAAGAGTTCTAAGGCGGGAATGCTGGAGAATACACACCCTTAAATTTCCTTAGAAATCTCTAATACTACTCACCTTCACAATCTACATATGGAATTCAAACAAAGAAAAGGAAGAGAAGAGAGAAATTTTGTCATTGACACAACTATAATGGACTCAATCAAATGAGACCTACAAAAGATTTCTCCTTACATTAGAGGGAATAGTACACAACTTTTCACGTGTAGGAAGCTGCTGTGAATGCAGCTAGGGACTGTTTACACAAAGGCCCTAAAGTTAGCTATGCAGTGATTTTCTGTTGTGAACAGGCTACAGTTTGACTGTGTTTATCATTCTGGTCTTTGGTGTGAGATCACTCTTTTAATCACAAATCTAAAATAAGGCCTCTCTTCTCTGGAGACTATAAAATCTATTCACTTAACAAAACTCTATTCATCCCAACTCTCTCTGAGACAGTCTGCCAGTTTCTGAAGGGGATACAAAGGTGCATTCAAGTTCCTGTTCTGAAAGCTGAGAATGAATCATCTAAATAAATTGCAGCATTTTATACTCTTAAAGATTCATAATTTATTAGTACTTGAAACCCCTGTAGCACAATTCGAGGACACAGACTTGTCTTGCAAAAGTATTCTCATTGGTACATTTAGCATATAGACAAATCAAATCTTATTTTCTTAGACAAAGTAATTGAAATTCTTAGAAGAATGATTCACTCCAGGCTATGGAATAAGCTGAAATTATATAACCATTTTCATTAGCATGTCACTGTTTCTTGTTGTAACTGCTGCACAATCTTGATTGAAACTAATTTGCCAAGCAATTGTTACAACAGCAAATCCTAATCCATGAGTATGCTTTCTATTTTTTTAGTAATTTTATTGAGAAACAAATAGCAATGAGACAGTTTCTAAAATGATTGTGTTTTCATTCTGTATTCCAGTTAACATGATAATGCCACAGGATGGCTTCTGGGCACCAAATACTTAATGAAAGAGCTTCTACTTCAAGAACTTATCTTGGGAGAAAATGTAGATTCCTTTCTTCTTTTACTTCAAATCTATTCAAATGCCACGTTCCATTTTAGCCACTTCCTGTCTCTTCACTCTTTAGACCACACGTTATAAGGATGATGAAGGACAGCTCAGCTGTGTCTATGTGCACATGGACATTTTTTCTCTCTTGCTGGTGAGCGCAGTTCTGGCAGGAGCGGATCTGTCAGTCAGGCAGAGGGAACAGATGGAGCGAGAAAATTTCCGTGTACAGCCAGCCCTGAAGAGCTGTGCAGAGAACATATTCAGCAGACTTCTCATTCTCAATCTGCCTTCACATTGTATTTATGATTTTCTGAAGAGTCTATTTTCTTTAACTGCATGTTGAGTTGAAGTATTTTGCAAGTTTTCATTCTAATCCAAGGATAATGCTTTGTGCAGTGTTAAAAAAAGAAAATCACAGATACCTGGGCTTACATATGAGATCCTAAAAGAAAAAATTTTATAACTTGAACTGTATTCTTAGGTTTCACATATTTGGAAGCATAACATATAAGATTGATGTGTATACATAGGTAATTATATACTTACTATTTAATAAAATGGAAAATGTGATATTGGTTGTGTGTGTGTGTGTGTGTGTGTGTGTGTGTGTGTGTGTTTTAGGACAAGGTGTACAGGCTGTGCAGGGTCTCACTGCATAGATCAGACTTCTAGTGAGCCTCCTGTTTATAGCCTCCTAAGGCTGCTGGCGCATTACAGATGTGCACCACCACACCCAGTCACAGTGTGCCCCGGGGACAGGGCCAGCACAGCAAGTCCAGAGATCAAACTCCTGGCTTCTGCATCTGCCTGAGCAGGCACTTTAATCCACTGAGCTATTTGGATGGCCCTGAGATATTGGTTTTAAAATAAGTAAAATAAAATGTTCATAAAAATTATAACCCCCTGTACATTTGAAGATAAGTAACTCATCAACCTATTATTTAATAAATTAGAATAACCAACTTTATTGATCAAGGATCCATCTGAGGATGGTATTGCATAGAACAGTTTACATTTTATCTGTGTGCTTCAGAAAATCTCAGACAGTGGTATTTCCTTAAAAATATAATGGCATGCATTTTTTGACATGTATAGTTAATATTTTCTTGTTGTGGGTGTAGTAATGGAGATTAAACTCAAGGCTTTGTGCATGCTAGGTAAGCAGTCTACCATTGAGCTACATCCCATCCCTACTTAATATTTCTTAAAGTTAGTTGTCTCCTGGAAGTAAAATCATTCCAAATTATAGTTTAACTAACTCATTCACCTCCAATTTTGTACATAGGGCTAAGAATAAGGGCATGAGACTTCAGACAAGTAAGACTACTGATGGCTACTGTAAGTTTGTATTATTGGTAGGTCTTCCCAGACATTAAAAAATTTAAAGAATAAAAATTATTTCCCAAACTACCAAACCCCATATTTGTGATTTAAACATAATGATGAGTGTCTTTTGTCTAAAAAAATAAAAACATGTAGAATGAGATACACAAGGGAAATCATGAAATGTCGTTTATCTTTATTGTTGCTATTCTTTTCCATTTTTGCCCAGCAATTGCCTAGGCTGTCACAATGAGGAAAAAGAGAGGGACAACAATGTAGTCAGTTGAACACTGGGTACAGATAAAGACTGAGCTGCATCCCTCACATTTATATGTTGAAGCCCCAACCTCACAAGGGATTGTACTAAAGACAAGGCTTTTAAGGAGGCAATTAAGGTTAAATGAAGTCATGAAATTTCGACTACAGCTCCATGGACCTTGACCCTGAATAGAACCAGAACTCTATGTGTGCCGTATGAAAACAGGAGAAGAAGGGGACCAGCTTCCCAACCAGGAAATGTCCTCAGAATCCAACATGAGCACCTTCCTCTCTAGACTGCCAAGTTCCAGAATCATGAGAGAAATTTGTTTAGTGAGGTCACCTACTCTGTCATATTTTGTCATGGTGACCATTTTATATCTACCTAAAATCTGAGACTGTGATCCTATCTGAAACAGAATATTGATGAATGTAATTAAGGATCTCAAGAGGAACTAAGCCTGAATGAGAGTGAGCCTTAAGTCAAAATGTTCATGTTCTAAAAGGGAAAGAGGACACAGAGAATACATGTAAGGTGGACACAAAGATTAGAATGACATACACAAAAGCCAATGAATATCAAAAATACTGACAGCCTCCAGAAGCTAGCAAGAGGAGTATTGAAACATTCTCAAAATCTTCAGATATAAGCAATATCATTAATCTTTGTTTTGAGACTTCTGTTCTCCAAAAGTATGAAAGAATTAATTTTGGATGTCCCAAGCCATCAAGTTAAATTGTTATATCACTTTTAGCAAACTAATAAAGTGCCCATTCTACAACTAATTCACCAACTAGGCATTAATGAGCATATTATTAAATGAAAAATTGTTTGTAAATAATGACCAAAAAAGGAATTAAAGAAGATTTTATGTCCTCTTTAAAGTCAATTACTATTATTGCACACTTGACTTCAAAACCTGTCTCTTTCAGTTTTACAGAATTTCTTATAACTGGGATCAAATTGCAAGATCATTCTTTCCCAGATTTTTTCGTTTATATGCTTTTGAGATACGTCAGTGCCACTGTGTACATTGCTTTATTGTGCTTAATAGTGTTTCATTGAATGGCTATAGTGTACTTGTTTCAACATTCATCAAATCAAAGGACATTTTGCTTTTCTATCATTATTGGCAATTATGAATAAGTATCTTAGAATTTTAATATTCACTTATTTGTGTAGTAAATTTGTTTCATTTTTCTTATACTACATAGCTAGAAGTAGAATTAATGAATGACATGTTTAAATTCTTGAGGACTTACAAGGGTTTTTTTCCCCGAAGTAACTCCTTTATTTTACAAACAAATCAGTATTACATGAGGTTACAATATTTCTACAACTTCTTCAATACTTACTATTCTCTTTAAAAAATAAAATCAAAGGCTGGCCAAAGAGGCCAGCAGATTAAAGTGCCTGCAAGCAGATGCATGGGTCTGGGATTTGATCCCCCAGCCTGCTGTGCTGGTCCTGCCCCCAAGGAGTGCTGAGAGGGCAATTGAGACTAAGCGTGGTGGTGCACTCCTGTATTCCCAGCTCTTGGGAGGTTGTAAATAGGCAGATCACTAGGAGTCTGATCTAGTAGTGAGACCCTAAACACCCTGTAGACCCTTCCCTAAAATACAAAAAAATTAAACATAAGATAAAATAATAAAATAGAGCCACCGGGGTGGTGCGATGGCTCAGTGATCTAAAGCACCTACTTAGAACAAGCTTAGCAAAAACAAAGGGACTGCGGTTCAATCCCCCAGCGCCACGTGCCAGCCAGCCCCGCCCCCTGGTGGGCTGAGCTGGCCACACACACACACACACACACACACACACACACACACACACATGCATAAATAAATAAAAAATTTAAAAAAAAATAAATAAAAATAGAGCCACTTCATTATTGGCATATTGACATCTGTGAGACTTAAACTTGTAGCTCCCATGACACTTAAAATTGTAGCTCCCATGTGGCTAATAATTTTGTGAATGTTTCTTTATGCTTAGTGCCATTAAATATATTTTTCAGTGAATTAGTTCGAGGTTTTGCATATGTTTTTATTGAATTTCATATTCTCTGACAGACACATTAAAGAAAATTTTGACAATTTGTAAATGAATCTTCTGTAAAATAAGTTTTACTAGTATTTTTCCCTATCTAGTTACCAGTTTTTCCATGTAATAAAGTCATGGCATATAAAAGTTTGTGGATTGATGTAGTTGTAGTACTAAATTTTGTCTCTCATGCTTTGTAATTACTGTGTTTTGTCTAAAAAATCCTTGTCTGACTGTGGTAGTTAACTGATTGTGTCAATTTGAGTAATAAACACCCAGCTAAATTGAATCAGCACAGTACTTGCAGTGCAAAGTGATTTACTGAGAAGAGTTGTACCATGGGCATGAGTGGCACCAGCCAGGCAGCTTTTGGTTTGAATGGGAAAAAAAGGCAAAGGAAGAAGGAAGTCTCATTTCTGTATCTTCAGACGAGCTCCAGTCTTCACCTTTACCTTTGTAGCATTTCCTGGCTTCCAGCAAAGACTCATTAGCTGGAGTTACAGGCATGTACCACCATGCTCAGACTCCATCAATGGCTCAGCCTGCTCGGGGACAGAGCCAGCGCAGTATGCAGTACCTCTGTGCTTACCTAAGCAAGTGCTTAGTCTGCGGAGCTATATTGTCAGCTCTTGTATTTGCATTTTTCTATTAGGAAAAATGTTCTTTTTCAAAACCTTTGCAAGGACTGAATGAAAAGGAAATTATACTACCTAGGACAATCAAATGTGAAAGGAAGGTAATCAACAACAAGGTCAAGGAGAAAAGTTGATGTTTATTAGGGGCAAAATCACCAATTCACATTATAAATTTGCAATTAAAAACTACATAATTTTATTGCTTTATAAATTTCTAATTTGGTTAATAAATTGACCAACACCAGACATCAACATTCAAATACATTTGTTTCATAAATAAATGCACCCCAAGACTGGGCTTGGTGGCTCAGGCCTATAATCCCAGTGCTTAGAAGGCTGAAAACAGGAGGATCACTACGAGTCTGAGCTGTATAGTGAGACACAATAGACCCTCTACTAAATACATAAAATAAATAAATAAAAAATAAATACACCCTGCACTTGTCCCCTATAAAATTATAAATAACAAAGACTACACAAACATAAATGTGAAAAACCAGAAATTTCTAACAACTATGAAAATTAACATAACTCTTCCTCAGAAATTTAAAAATAGAACTCCTATACAGTTCTGCAATTTTACTTTTGATGTTTGAAAAGATTATAATTGGAACCATGAAGGGATATTAGTATTTATAGGTTCACTGTGGCATATTCTCTATTGGCAATTTAAATGTGCACTAATAGGACTGGGCGGATAGCTCAGGGGCCTAAGGGGCTGCCTGGCAAGCTCACGGTTCAATACCAAGTACCATAAATAAATAAATAAATAAATAAATAAATAGCAATGTATAGATAGGTAAAATATGTACCATATACATAAAAACAAGAATTATTTATTATCAAATAGGATATACGGCTTTAAAATGAGAATTTCTCTTTTACTAAATAGGATATATGAAAATTCATATTTTTTACAAATTCAGCCAATCTCAAAACCAGTACTATATACAATATCACTTATCTGAGATTTGTCCAACTCACAGATAAAAAAAGTAGACTAGTCATTGTTAGGAGCTGTTTTTCAATTACCATAAAGTTCAACTATCCAAGATGAATAAATTTCAGAGAGTTGCTGTGGATAGTGTCCCTATACTCAATATCTCACTCTTGAAAATTGTGAAAATTATAGATCCACAGACCTGTAACCCCAGCACTAGGGAGGCAGAAATCGGGAAGATTACTATGAGTCCCAGCTGTGTGGTGAAACCTTGCACCATAAATAAATAAATACTTTTAAAAACAAGGAAAAGCAAATACAAAGATGCTTGAGTAACAAATATTAATGAACAAAAGTTCCTTTCTTTCAAGTTCCACTATTTCTTTTCAAGTTCCACTATTTTGTTGTTGTACTGGACTAAGATGTCCTTCACAGGAGCTACAA
>NW_004524697.1:1737272-1744937 GCF_000260255.1 Octodon degus | reverse complement strand
ATGAAAAAAAAAAAAAAAAAAGGTAGTTGAATGTTGATGCAGTGACAAGGCTATTGTTGGAGGCTTTTAGTCAAATTTATGTAGAAAATCAAGAGCAAATAACCCAGCAAGATGATTTAAAATGTTGTGTTTTTAGCCACAAAGGAAGTGCCAATAAAATGATGGACTGCAAAGCTAGAGCTGAGAGGGTCTCTACTGCTGGGAAGGAACCAGAAAATGGAAAGGATGGCCTGAAGGCGTAACAGAAGGCCGCAGGTCTCCATTCTTTGTGGTTTCAAAGTTTAAGTGAAAGAGTTTGCTTTTAGGAGAAAGCTGCAGATCACCATGTTCCAGAATGATAGTGGCGGCCACCCCAAGTTCCAGAATGGTGGCAGCATAGAGAATTTGTTCCTCAGAGTCAGGTTCAGTGTGCTCAGCAATCCAAGCACTTGTCCCTTACAGTCAAGAGAAAAGAAAGCATGGCTACTACTCCAGGTGGTATCAGATGTTTGTATTACCCACATGGTGTTGGTTTTAGGTTTAAGACACATGCAGAATGCAGGAGTTCTGAAGTTAAAAAGGCTTCCACCTAGACTTCAGAAGGTCTGTAAGGCCAGGCCATGTGCCTCTGGGAGGGCAATATACATAAAAAGAGAGTGAGTAGTCCAATATGCAGTAAAAACACAAGAAGTTTGTAAAATCCAGAAACATGTATCAGGTAAGGAAAGTCACAAGGAGGGAACAAAGCCAACCTAGAAGAGAAGCCATAGAAGCCACTTGGATCTCTCAATTTGCCACAGATTGCTTTGGATGTTCCACATGAAACTACATAACCTAATGTTTGTCCTGGATTTTTGCCTTGCTTTGGTCCCAGTACTTGGTTTCCTGATCTTTTTACCTTTCAGAATGGTAATGTTTTTCTTGTGCCATTAAATGTTAAAAGGGTTTAACTTTTCATTTATACAGGGGCTTACAGGTAAGAGTTTTCCATAGATCTTGGAGGATACTTGGGACTTGGGATTATTAGCAATGCTGAAATGGTTAGGACTTTGGAAACTCTTAGAGATAGATTGAAAATTCCTTTTACATGAAGGGATGTGCATGAGTCTTTGGGGGCCCAGGGGCAGAATGTTATTGTTTATGTCTAGTTGTCCCCTGCTACAGTCATTAGAGTGACTTCTAGAGTTTGCAATTAATTATTAATCCAATTCTGGGATTATGAGTGTGGATGCTATTCCTGTCCTGGGACACATGATCTGCTTACAAATGTAAGGAGTGGAGAAAAGTTTGCTAACTTCCATGGCTGATGCTCCTCCCTTTGCTCTTTGCTATCTTCCACCACCATGAATGGTTGCTCTCTGTCACGTGCCACTCTACCTTGGCGCCACCAAGTATGGCATGAAAACTGCACTTTGAGCTAAACAAACATTTCCCTCCCTAATTTTGGATGTCTGGTATTTTGTCACAGCAATGAGGAAAATGTAATGGATACAGTATGTGAACAGATTTTATATATTTCTACAGATTAATATGGCTAAGTAATTTATCATTGGAAATGGAAAGGAAAATTTATTGATAGCTTCCCAAAACATGTGTACAGGTAGTTTCTTATCTAAGGAAGATACATTCTTACTTTTCCCTTAAGAGATTTTTATTCCAAATGTTAACATGTATATATACATTTAGCCAGTGGCATAATAAATCTCTTTGCCCTTCACCTAGTTTGGGTAATTAATGTGTCACAAATTACCATTGTTTGCATATCAGAATCTGATCTTACTAACAAATTCTAATACTCAAGGACAATTCAGTGAACTATATCAAGTCTAGTCTTGAGTGAAGAACTAGTCCATCCCAATGTACATTCTTTTTAAACTTCTGTGTTCTGGCCTATACATACCAAAACCTCTGTTTCTGTCTTTTTGTTCATTTTATTCATTTTTATTTTTATTAATTCATGTTTTCAGTACATACTCTTTACTTCCATCATGGGGAGTTGGTATATGTCACACATTTTAATTGTTGTTTTCAACCATTCCCCATCCCTGCCCACCTGTTTCTGTTTCTTGGTCTCCTTCCCTTTTGCAGAGAATGCTTCCCTGTTTGCTATTATCTTTCATTATTTATGTCTTAGTTTGCTCATATGATAGAAACCATACAATATTTAATCTTCTGCATCTGGTTTATTTTTCTGAACATTATGGTCTCTAACATGTGATATTTTGATTTTAGTTGCTGCTTTGATGTGGACTGTCTATGAAGGAAGATGGACCTTGGGACATCTGTGCTTGCTGGTAGGTCCTGCCCAGGAGAGCCTGGAAGGATTTTTCTCCCGCATCGATTTCTCCCTTGTTCCTGCTTTTCTTCCCTGATGACATCCTGCTTCACTACTATACAATAAGCCCTTGTGTCTGTCATGCCCTTCCACTGGGCCACGTTCCCTTGAAGCTGATCAAACATGGGAGGACTGAGACCTCTATAAACTGTGAATCAAAATAAACCTTTCTCCATTAACTGAGGAGTGCTGGATATTGTGTCTCATCAACAAGAAAATTAAGACATGATAAATCACAATCACAAACTCATAGAGTATTATTGTTGAAAATGTTGCATAATGGGCCAGCAAGATAACTCAGCAGAATAAAATACCTACATAGGCAAGCTTAGGCAAGTGCAGGGACTGAGTTTTGATCCCTGGCACCACATGCTGCACCAGCCCCCACCCCCAGGGTAGGCTGAGCTGGCCAGAGTCGGGTGTGGTTTTGTTCACCTATAATCCCAGAAGCACTGGGGAGGCTAAAAGCAGGAGGATCACCATGAGTCTGACCTGTGCAGTGAGACACTGTAACAACCAAATACATTAAAAAGAAAAGAAAATATTGCATAATGAAGTCATTCCCTCAAAATTGGATGATTCCATTTTTACCTTTAAAACTGCCATTTCATAATGCCAATTTAATTTTTCATACACTGATTTTATTAAAGACTGCAATATGATGCCAACTGTTTTGCTTTTAAATGTAGGATTATAAATTATAAACATGGATTGCCATTTTTACATGAATAAGATGGTAAATGATAAATTGCTAAAATTATTATTTGGATAAATGCGTATGAATATAGTACAAATATGAAATAAGCTGTCATCAGTATTATGTTTAGTTACAGTGGGTCTTAGCTTTTTCCCCAAGGGCTGCATATTTACTTCAATTCCCTATACTAAAAAGATAATAGGATGTTTTCTACTCTAATCTGTTCTCCCAACTCATTTCAATCAGAATGACAGATGACTTAAAATTTTAAACTTCATAAATGTGAATTATGATTTATGAATGAAACATGAAGACAACAGAATGTACAGTCCCATAGATTTCCAAAATCACTGATTATCATGAAATGATCATTTTAAGGAATACAGTCTTGAATCTGGAACCTATTTTAGTCTACAGGTATAAAATGTGGGACAAAAAATGATAGCTTTCTTCTCTAAATCATACTATCATAAATAGAAGACAAATCCAGAGATGATATCAAAAGTCTGCATGTTCTATCTTCAAATTTTGATTATGTTTCATCTCATTTTAAAAATCTCTTAATACTCTTTAAATATAATATACATAAAATTCATAGATTCCATTGTGTAAGCTGGCCAGATAACTCAGCAGACTAAAGCGCATGGGTAGGCAGAGCCCAGTAGCTGGGGTTCAATCCCTGGCATACCGTGCTGGTCCTTCCTCTGGGGCAAGCTGAGACAGGGATTGAGACTGGGCACAGTGGCAGAGTGGCGCAGGCCTGTAATCCCAGTGCTTGAGAGGCTGAAACAGGAGAATCACTGTGAGTCTGATCTGTGTAGTGAGATCCTGTAGACCCTGTGCTAAATAAAAAAAAAAAAAAAAAAAAAAGGGAAAATTCAAATTGTGAAGGCTCATGAATTTTAACAAATGTATACAGTCTTGTAACCCCCACACCAACAAAAGACTCAGTGTCTTCCCATTGACTTGTGTTTCCTCAGTAGCTTGTGAGGACCTAAGCTCTGTGAGTGGCTCAACAACCATAAGTGATCAACGCAACAGATACTTTCCAGCCAACTAGTTAAGGATGACTGCCGTGTTACAAAAGACCCAGGGCCAAAGAATCCAGATGGATGATTTAAACTTTGTGTAGAAACTAAGATAGCGAGTATTGTTGTAGGCCACTAAATTTGGGGATAATTTGTCAGGCATCAAACAGGCAATACAGGGGTAGATCATAGTGCTGAACGAGGTAAGGAAAATGAAATAGTAACAGATAGTAGTTGGAAATAAAATGCTTAAATTTTCTATTATACAGTGATTGGAAATTATGAGTTTTAGTGATTTTGGTGATGACTTGCTTTCTCCCCAGTGAGACACAATACCCAATACCACAAGTAGTTACAGTCCATGGTGGGCCGGCTCCAACCTAGAACTGGCACAGCAGAGGGGTACAGCTGCAGAAAGCTGCTTACATCAGGGTGGCCAAGAAGCACAGAGAAACAAAGGCCTGGTGGAAGACATTACTATACCACCAGCAGCCAGGAAGGAAAGAGGGGAAGGAGAAGGTGAGAGGAAGACACATTCATCTAGGTCACTTCTCCAGAGCTGCCTCTACCCATGTGCCACCTCCTAACACGTCCGCTAAAGTGCTGATCGATCCAGTCCCCTCCGGGAGCCCCATCACTGGCCTCCTAAGGTTCTGGGGGGGACAATGCACACTGGAACCACAAGTGGCTAAGACAGTTTAAGAGTCAAGCTATTGAAGTACAGAAAACTAATTCCCATTCTATAACTCACCTGTCAAAGTTTTATATTCTTTTTCTGTATTTAGTACAGGACTACAGGGTCTCGCTAAGTAGATTGGACTCGTAGTGATTCTCCTGTTTTCAGTCTCCCAAGCCCTGGGATTACAGGCATGTACCACCATGCCCAGTCTCAATTGCCCCTCTCAGAACACCCCAGGAGTGGGCCTAATACAGCACACTGGGGATTGAAACCTGCATCTGCCTATGCAGTCTAAGCTTTATATTCTTTTCTGAAGTCTCTAGTTTGCTTAGCAGAAATCTCTTGCTTGCTACAAACACAAACTTTTTACATATATAACTTAATAGATATCCTACATTTGAAAAGAACATGATATCTCATAGATAGCAAGTAGTGGACAGCAAAAAAAGAAAGACAATAGCTTAAAATTAATTGTGTTAACCTGTGAAAATATTACATGCTTAAGACATGATTTTATATTATTTATGTCTATGACATTATTTCTGATTTATTTTGTGACACTTACCAAGTAAGATTTAGGCAGTGTGGAAAGTATGTGTATCTTAAAAATATAGATTATCTTTCATGAAAATTTTAGTTCTTTTATGCTTCATTCACGTGCCAAGAGTGACATGCAGTGTCACTGAGGATATCATTGCATTTTTTTCAAAGACCTGAAATTATCCTACTCAAAACTAAAATACTCAGAAAGATGACAGATGTAGCAATCACGGTGAACATTGTAGGAATAGAAACAAATGTAGTTTAGAACTACAAAGACAGGGCAAGTGTGGATTGTATTTTCAGGTCATTGAGAGTGGTTCTGAACAGGAAGATGAAGTGACAGCACTTCTAGCTCATGTTAAATAATCTGCTGGAATGTTCAAGCCTTCCTTTGGGTGAAGGTCATACATCTTCACATTCTTTGCTTTTTCTGAGAATCTTTTCCCTTTGTGTAGTGAAAATCCTGGGGTCTATCTTCCTTATAGCATAACTGCTGATATGTACAGCTATCCTCCATGTGTAATGAGACACAGGGATTTGGATGAAGGTTAACATGAAATTGGAGCTTAAAAATTTTTTTAAAGGCAAATTTTCATGCTCATTTAGTGGAAAAATGAAATACGTAACCTGTGTTTATAATGCATCATATGGGTGAACCTTACTTACGATGGTAAATCAAAGTGAGGATATCAATTTATTTATGGCAATTTGTGACAGTCTCTCCAAGAAAAAAGTAGCAGCACATTCAAGACATGTTAAAACAAAATGCAATCCAAAAAAAAAAAAAAATGGAAAGGAAAAAGAAAGGAAAGAATAAATCTGATGCTCACTTACACACAAACACTATCATAAGTGATACCCAGGTAAGCACCTCTGCCCACCTCAGGACACTGAGATGGGGTGTACCATTTGGTGTGCTGCTCCTTTAACAATGGCTCAGAAACGGCCTCTAAGGATCCAAAATAATTGGTGACTCAAATACAATAAAAAATGCTGAAACACTCCTGCAAATGTTAAAAATACCTGTTTTAACTAGAGAATAAGTGTTGGGCAGTTAAAATAGGATTGGTGCACTGTTGGTCTGTGTCCAGATCCTAGAGGCAGAAAGGTGGTTACTTTCAAGGTTTCAAAACCTCAGCACTGAATATTTGTGCATGTACCTTGAGTATAGGGCAAAAAAAAGTCCCCTAAAAAAGTAATGCCTACGGATAGTGGCTTTTGACTATTATTTAATAGATTGTTACTTCTTGGTCTAATTTTCTTAATGCTTTACTTTTTAAAATGTATGTCTTCCAACTATGTTGTTCTTTCCTTTCTTATTCAAAGAATAATAGGATTTTTATTTAATAGCTACTCATCACTTTCTTATATTGTATGACACCATGTTTTTCTTTTATTTTATTCAGTATTGACAAACACCATCTATGGAAAACGGCATAAGTTAGAAATACAATGATTACATTATGTCATTTAATATTTTACTCTGTTGCTGTTGTTGTTGTTAGGGATTGAACTCAGGACCTTGTGCTTGCCAGGCAGATGTTCAAGCCACTGAGTTATCTCCTGGGCCTTAATATTTTATTCTTACTCATTCATTAAATAATATATAATTTTTTAAAGTTTAATTTTTAAGCATGATAGAAAATGCTCAACATGATCAAAAAGTTATTTTTGTGAGAAATCCAAAAGAGACAGATATTTGAGCTAGCAGAGTTTCGCCTCTACTGCCTAAAAGTGTTATTTGATCTCCTTATAGAAAATTTTTAAAATTTCACTTTTGAGGCATTACAATTTAATTCAAATTTTATGATGATCAGCATTTTTCAGCTACCAGATTCATTTAGCTTAAGGCAAAAAAAAAAAAAAAAAAAGCAATGAGCAAAACAAAAATCAGATTACTTCCTCTTTAAGAAAAACTGTCATTCCTAAATTTTAACATGAAGAAACAAACCAGTTACGCTTCAAGTTAAAAATGGCCTTTGCATTTTATTCTCAAAGTCAATACTGTTCTTAATTTTTATATTAATTTTATAATACCCATAGTAAATTTTGTTTTAAAGATAAAATATCCATTTTTCAGTTATCATCAATTTTTTCCTAAAGTATGAATGGAAGCTTCCACAATTAAGTAATTTAGACATTTTAAATCTAATTGTGTAATGCTCTTGTGCTGTTTATTGTGTTCCATCCTTCTAAGGATGTGAAATGTCTTTTCCACACTATATGTGCTACTCACCACTTGTTAAGAGAGACACGGAAACAGAGAAAAAAGAGGGGCGGAGAGAGAGAGAGAGAGAGAGAGAGAGAGAGAGAGAGAGAGAGAGAGAGTCATGGGAGAGGGAAAGGGGGAGAGGGCACTTATATTCATGTAACATACATAGTATTGCTATAATTCTGTATTATT
>NW_004524697.1:1735916-1737172 GCF_000260255.1 Octodon degus | reverse complement strand
TGTGTGTGTGTGTGTGTGTGTGTGTGTGTGATTCTTTGATATTCTGCATCTTGAAAGTATCAGATGAAGATAAGACAAGTAGGGATTTGTTGTATGGAAGAAAACGCTATGGATCATGAAACAATAGAATGTATGTCTTATGGTTTATGACTAGTTGTACCCCCAAAGCCAAAGCCTCATACTGTCATTGGGTTCTAGTGTTGGTGGTTAATTCTCTTTTTTTTTTATGTATTTAGTGCAGGGTCTACAGGGTCTCACTACATAGATCAGACTCATAGCGACCCTCTGTTTTCAGTCTCCCAAGTGCTAGGATTACAGGCATGCAGCACCACACCAAGTCCCAATTGCCTCCCTCAGCACAAACCAGGGGCAGGGCTGACACAGTTTCTGGTGCCACGGATGAAATCCCAGTCCCTGCTCTCTGCCTAAACAGGTGCTTTAGTCCGCTGAGCTATCTGGATGGCCCATAATTCTTGATCCAGTGTTGGGATTATGTGTCCCCTGGGGCAGACACTCTGCATACAAATATAAGGAGGGGAGAGAGGCTTGCTAGCTGCCACAGCTACTGCTTCTCCCTTTCCTCTGCTTCTTCCATAACCTGAATGGCCATCGTCTTCCATGTGCCACTCTGCCATGGAGCCAGCCAAGTATGGACTGAAACCTCCAGTAACTGTGAGCTAAATAAACTTTTCCTTCCCTGATTTTTGGTGTTGGGTATTTTGTCTCAAAATGTGGAAAATGTGATTGAGACAGAATTTGGTACCAGGATTGGGGTCATTACTATGACTATATACTTGACCATGTCATTCAAGAGCCTTTGGGAATGGCTTATGGGAAGAGATAGAAAGTCTTTGGAGATGTTGCCTATAAGAGAAGCATTGAAATGACTGGTTATTTTGTGTGGGAGATTCTGGTCAGAGTTCAGAAGACCAGAAGTCCAGTTGAAATCCTGCTTGCAAAGACCAGGCTGGGGAGGTTTCTGCTGGAAAGAAGGACTGTATTTGTTGTTGGACTTCAGATGATGAGTGTTATGGCTTAGCAGCAAATATATGCATTTTGCTCCTGTCCAGAGATTTTACCTGAGACTGAGATTAAGTGTGGTGGGCTGGTTAATCTTGCAAAAGAAGTATCAAGGTAGTTGAATGTTGGTAGGATTTTCTGCCGCGTTCCGGGAGCCCCCAGACCCAGTCCTAGCCCAGGTCCGGTGAGTGTGTGGAGAGCTTCTTGCTACCTGCGCCGGCGGGACCAGTCCCAGC
>NW_004524697.1:1706605-1724304 GCF_000260255.1 Octodon degus | reverse complement strand
TTTTTTTTTTTTGTGGAACCAGGGATTGAACTCAGGCCCTTGAGCATGCCAGGGAAGCACTTATTCCACTGAGCCATCTCTCCAGTTCCAATTGCTCATGTTGATATAGCATATAATTCTTTATGAAGCTGCTGCTATGCTAAAAAACTGACAAGTGCTAAGAATCACAAATACTACTTAGCAGTATTTATATAGGGAATAGCTTTCTTATTGACTAAAAATGACTTTTAAAACAATTAATATATTTGTCCCCAAATACTTAAAATTATTGATAGCTATTTCTGTTACTACTGAAAGTGTTAGAAATTTTCACTTACCATTCATAAGCACAGACTAACACAGTGCCTTATGGCTTGACTTCTAAGCTGCTGTCATTTCTACTTTGAATATAAGAAATTAGATCCAAATCAAAATGTCTAGAAGGACATATTTCTTTGTCATTGCTCTCACCTTGATATTTTTAAGTGAACCAAGAAATCCTTTTCTTTCTGAATTGCCTTAGTTATTTTGTTATGCAGTGAGTTTAGGAAGCACTAAAAGAAACAAACAACAGGAATCAGGCAAGAAAACAGCAGAAATTGGCGAACGCTATTGTCGAAGGAAAATGACAATCAAAGTCCTTCCTCTTCTCTTCTCTGGCTGGTTTTCTCACATCCTTGCACATAATGTTCTTTACAGTTTTAAGGGCTAGGTTCCTAGAGTTTCAGTAAGAATTTTAAGGCAAAGGTGTCTATTGAATTTGAAAGTAATGTACACAAATAAGAAACAGAAATAAACAAAACAAAACAAAACAAAAAAGACTGCAGAAACTAATAATAAGTACACAAAGTACACAAGAATTTTTATTACATTTTGCAAGCACTTTGTTCTACATTTCAAAAACGCCACCATCAAGCTGTTGGCACATTTATGTACAAAACAGATTAATTGTAACGCCTGCTACAAAGCACTCTGTGAAAATACAAACTCTAATACCAGAAATGAAAGCCAAAAGTGTCAACATCGTTACATAAATTTGAAAGACAGTTTTAAAAATCATCACAAACTGTAAAGACACAGAACTGAAACACTATAATATAGAATTCAAAGAAGCCCATTAATACTTTTGCTGAATATCTTTAATACTGCATTTATCAGAAAAATGTTGAACCAGTAAGATAATCTAAGTGTAAAAAAAAGCCAAACGAACTCCAAATCAATTAATTCTACAGAATGCATAATCATGCCACATATAACCCTAATATTACCCCCCTACCTACTACAAGAACTTGTAAAATTACTGATGATGCATGACCAGTAGTTGTACAAAGACTGGTTCACTCAATATATTTGATTAGAAATGCACTTACACTGAGAAAGGATTCCACAATGGTCAGATCAGTGCACTACACTACCTAGTTTTATACACTGACAAAAATGTCTTGTCAGGCTACATCATTTTAAAAGACACTTTACAGCATTCTTGTAGCATTAGAAATAATCAAAAGAGTCAAGGTTAAAACAACACCAAATTTGGTCCAATAATACTGATTGCTTTTTCTTTAAAATTCCTTTGATACAGGTACTTCTTATAAATGAATATGAATATGAATTAACATTCAGTTAAAATGACTTACTTGAAATATAAACACAAATGTATCACTACACTTTCAAACAATACATTCTATAGTG
This sequence comes from Octodon degus, assembly GCF_000260255.1. Lineage (NCBI taxonomy): Eukaryota > Metazoa > Chordata > Mammalia > Rodentia > Octodontidae > Octodon > Octodon degus. The sequence goes on along the minus strand of NW_004524697.1, from coordinate 1,722,633 downwards.
GCCTCTGACCACACTTGAGAAAACACTACAGGTGAACCAACATAGATTGGAAGGTTGCAAGCAAAGCTATCATATTAATGGAAACCTTTTCAAATGTATCATACACATTTTAGGAATAGCTTACAGAGGTGCAATCCATTCAGACTTTTAAAGTAGGTAAAACAAGTTCCGAGGGGTTAGTGTGCTTATTTTTAATATACCACCTTCATAAAGGTAATTAATTTTCCACATTAGCATATTAAAAGTTCCAATCCAGCCACTTCATAAATCACAGAGGTCATTCTCCAATAATCCACAGTAGTTATTTCCATTAAAATGTTCTCTACACTACACTTTAAAAGGTAAGCCTGGTGTCACACTCTTAAAAAGGCAGCTAGCCATGCGTTAGCATCACTGTTTCTACATGCTCACAACAGAAATATGAGTGATCAGAGAGAAGTTGTCTTTAAGTACATCAAGAAAAAAATACAATGTTAACAAAGATAAGAAGCACTTTTTAAAACCTACTCTTATAAATTTAGAAATTGCACCTTAGATTGATGAACGCGTTAACCAGGGCCTACAGTGTGTGGCCACGGAGCTCCAGACAAGATTTCCACATTTCGTGAGGCGTCATCATGGTGTCACCTCTGTCTATTGTTCATAATGTACAGTGGTCCCTTTGAAGGTTACCTGTAGTTAAACTAGTTACCAAAATCAAAACTAAAAAGTATAAAAAGCTGTTTTCTTTCCAAAACATAAGAAATAATGCAAAAAGTGTTACAAGTAACACATGAGAAGTGGTTAAAAATCAAACAAATCTTTGCATTTGATAATGTTAGTATCTGTGATCTTAAAGAACTATTAAATGAGTCTGAGCAGTTTTTTTTTTTAAACAAACCAAAACAAAGGTGAAGAGGAGCTTGTAGAAGAGATCTGATACCAATTTAACAAATTAAGAAATTAAGTGCTGAACAACAAATAATTGTTATTTAAGTGATTCGTACGTCACCCTAATATCAATGAGTATACTTTCATTTTGTTTTTCAAAGGTTGGATGGTTGGATGGACCTTAGTTAAATACCAATGCATTCAAATAGCTGAAAGAACAGAACATTTTATTTATGTGTACGCATTGAGCCGCTCTTTGGAGCGAGTGGAATGGATGTCATGAAGCTCTTGCTCCTCCTTTGACTTGATGTCTTCGTATTTCTGCATCCGGCAGGCATCCTTTACATAGGCCCAGTTGGCAGAGAGAACCATTAGGTAGTGCACCTAAGTAAAAACAAAAATAATTTACAATGAAAGACTGTTTGCTTTCTTCATTTGCCATACTTTCAAGAAAGAAAGACACAAATTGTGTAGAACAAGAAAAAAATGGGGCCCGGGGAGATGGCTCATGGGCCCTGGGAGATGGCTCAGTGGAATAAGCGCTTCCCAGGCAAGCTCAAGGACCTGAGTTTAATCCCCAGTTCAGAAAGAAAACAAAACAAAACAAAAAGAAAAAAATGCATACGTATAGAAACAAACCAATATTTGTGGTAATAAAAACAATAAGATAAAATATATTCCTCTGTCAATCAGCTGTTAGCATCTCGACTTTGGCTTCTTTATTGACACTAAAGTAATCCAAGACTGTCTCTAATCATTAGGTGATGTTTCCATGATGGTCTGCCTGTGTGCAATCAAATTTTGAGATGGGATATTTCATGTTCATGTATTTGTTTAATAATTCATAATCAGAAATATGGTCATATGTGTTCTTTTGCATAATTAACATGAATTAATAGGGGAATATGCTGGCACAACATGAGGCATAAGCTGGAACCACAGAAATCCCAAAATATATCTAGGTATTTACTTATCAAGACAATTTTTCCATGCAACAAATTTGGTTTTTTTCTTTAGTTGATATTTTAAACTACAACACAGAAAATATTATGCACATCGATTTTTTTTCTATGTATGTACATTCAAAATAATCAGAAATGCACTATGTTCAGAGAGAAAGCTCCTAATTTGTCTTGAGGAGAAAAGTTGCTCAAGCAATAAAGTTCTTGTTTTGACCTGCACTGAAGCAATGAGACAATGTATTTGCTTAGCTTCCTGTTCTTCCCTCTGAGTCTTCAGAAGACAGCAATTTTTCACAGGATGGATTTGATGGATGAACAGGAAAAAATACGTTGTCAATTATCTATTTTCTCTGAGTTTATATTTTTAATTTTTTTTTGTTTGTTTGTTGTATTTTAGGGAAAGCCTACAGGGTGTTCAGGGTCTCACTACTAGACTGACTTGTAGTCTTCCACCTGTTTACAGCCTCCCGAGAGCTGATATTACAGGTGTGCACCACCACACCCAGTCTCAATGCCTCTCAGCAAGCCCAGGGGCAGGGCTGGCAGGGCAGGCCCAGGGATCAAACCTCCGGCCCCTGCACCTGCGGGCAGGTGTTTTAATCTGCTAAGCTATTTGGCCAGCCCCTTGTTATTTATTTTAAAAATGATTTTTAATGAAAAGGAGTCTCATTTTAAACCACAGTGTGAAAGAAGTCACTAACAGTTACTACTCTGATTTGACTCTTTAGAATAGTAGGATTGTCTTATTGTTGTCAATTTATAATCATTGATAAAAGTATTTTAAAACATCATTTTTAAATTTTCCATTCCCTGGCAATCAGACAATGGATTCTTAGCATTTACACATATTGAGTTGTCTGTAATGACTGAGAGAAGGATAACAGTCTCATAAGATCTAATCTTCAAGACTTATACACTATACTTATTGTACAGGATACCAAAGAATAAACTTAAGATTTGGCTGCAGAAGCTATTTCTGATGATCAAGTCCTTGGTCACACTTGTCATTCCAATGAGTCAACTGGAATTTGTGGTAAATTACGGAGGAAGGGATAGGCCAGACACAGGCAAGTTCCTCCAAGTTCACAAAGAGCCTTATGGGGTGAAAAAGGATCTTAAGAACTTATTGCTAATATTGCTGATAAAAACTAGATATAAAAGACATGCCTTAAAATTAACCATAGGTTTACCTTAAAAATTAATCATATTTCATATGTGATTGAACATAATTTTATTACGTGTTCTTTATTTTATTGAGAAACAAATAGCAATGAGACAGTTTCAAAACTGATTAATAGGACAGTTTCAATAATTAACACATTGTATGTTGTTATCTTCTTAGTGGTTATCCTTAGTACAAGTTGCAGACAGGACATCCTGTCCAAACACTATTAGTACAAATTTTTCTTCTCATTGAATTAAGCAAAAGTAGCTGTTTATCTATCCTAACTATTCTGTATATACAGATACAAAATGGTCCTTCCTTTGTATCCCCCACTTTTTTTCAGTCCTGTCAGAGATGGGTATTCCATTGGCATCTAAATACTACAGTTGTGTAAATTCAGCAAAAGAATCCAATACAGTCCAGCAGTCCACAATAGTAGCGGGTTATCTGCAGAAGTTATTGACTTGAGCTTTTCACAGCTCAGCATATTAATATGGTTTTACTTTCTATACCTCGTTTTTATACTTTTCTGCTGGATAGTTAAGATCAAGATAAAATAAGACCTATATAAGAAGAAATGTAACTTTTCTATCTGACAAGGTCAGTCAAGTCCCCTCAGGATTTATCCTGTAACCCTGTACCGCAGTTTGCAGACCCTTTGTCAGTGTCAGCCATGTGGATGAGTCATGGCCATTGCTTGACCAATTTGCTCTCTGTGAAAGCCTGAAAGAATGTTTTCTCTCCAGGTGACTCTCCTTAGGCACACTCTATGACATCGGTCATGTTGCTTTGGGGGCCCCTACTCTCCTTGATCAGAAAATTTGGGACACAACTGAATTATATGATGTTACAGTGTAAGTTCTCCTATGTCTTGAGTCTTCACTGACCTTGAAAGGCTAGGGTCAAAACGTTGGCTGAACTTGCAGCCCTTATATTTCTCTAATTTTTGGTCTGCAAACTTAGGTTGTTAACCCTCCAGAAGAGAAGCTTATTTTACCCTACAATATATGCAGTTGGAATTGACCTCACTATCTGTCTGAATATCAAACATCTTAGGCATAACATGGAACAGGTATTTTCCATCAAGTATTGATATGCTAAACTTTAAGTCCTTACAGAATATGGAGAAAAAAATTAAAATGTGAAAAATATTTAAAGAATACGAATAAACAATTACATATATTTACACAGAAATTTAGAAATCCAACTATATACAGCACTGTAGCGTGGCAGTCCTGTGACATTTACAAAAATAATTTTATATCAATAGTAATATAAAATTCAAAATGTCAATGAACCATCTATCCTTATTAACTATCAATATTGATGTTTTCATCCTTGAAATTTTTATCAAATATTATTTCTATTTGCAATGCTAAGACTTATTTCAGTTGAGCTGTGATTTTCCACATATGCATGTGCTTATTCCCTAATTTTTACTGAGAAAATACATGTGTTTCTTGGGGATTTAGGACATGAGAGCTAGACGTTCTTCTCTGTAGGCAAATGGCTGTGTAATTTAAATTGCAAAACCAAACACTGAGTTCTTACCATAGCAATCACTGCTGCGCCAGCTCCAGCAAGTGCCACAATGAACAAGTGGAAGGTCATGTTGAGCTGCAACAGAAACCACAAGGAACCAGAATGCATCAGAGGCACCCACAGAAGAGAACTGCTGCAGTGCGTTGCGGACAGATGTGAGCCATGGGCAGGCCATTTATTCATTCACAAGACATTGTTACAATATCTTTTATCTCGCAAATTATTTATAGCCTTACAACTGCATTGTCTTTATAATTTCACTAAGAGAATAGGATAGAAATTGAAGGTGTGATTTTCCGTAATATTGTAGCAACAACATAAAGCTGTGCTAGCTATAGTTTTTAAGCCATCATTAAAATGGATCTCTGAAAATCTGAAATATTTACAAATCACATTGAATTATTTACAGCATTACTTTTGTATATGTTCCACACACCCTTTCTTAGAAACTCACTCTGCAGGTAGAATAACCGCTAAAGGTAACAAAAGATAATCCAGCATAATTTAATTATATCATATTCTGCAAATAACAAAATGAATGTTACAAGGCTGACAAAGTTGGGGGAGTGCAAAGACACTCACCTCAGTAGATTCACACATCCTTAGGAAGTTCTCAGAGACAGTGCAAATTTTCTTTTCCTCTCCAATTGTCACAATCCCTATAACAGGTAAGATTACAAGTTGGCATTATAAATATTTTTAAGAGTCCAAAGAGAAAACAATGTTTGGCTAACCTAATCTCAGCAAGGTATTTTTTTCCTATATTTTAGGGAGGGGTCTACAGGGTGTTCAGGTTCTCACTACTACATTGGACTCGTAGTGATCCTCCTGTTTATAGCCTGCCAAGTGCTGGGATTACAGGCACGCACCATCATACCCAGTATCAATCCCCATCTCAGTGTGCCCCAGAGGTGGGGCCAGTACAGAGAGCCAGGGATCCAACCCCAGGCCCCTGTGCCTGCTTGGCAGGCGCTTGAATCCTCTGAGCTATTTGGCTGGCCTTCAAGTTCCTTTTTTTAATGGTAATGGAAACTGAACTCATGACCTCACTTTGCCAGGCAGGTGCAGTGCTGCTGAGCTATTCCCCCTGCCCTAGCAAGTTCCTTTTCTTTCTTACATTGTAATAGGTAAATTATTTTATTTTTATTGTGGATAACAATTATGCAGATAATTATGATTATAAGATGCAAAACCAGCCCTTAAGCAATTTAAAACCTTTCAAATCTGAATTTAACTGAATTTAGCCACCAGAATTTTCAGATTTAATGGTAGTTGCTACTTCAGTGGTTTGGTCCATTATTTTGATAGTTCAGGCATCATAATTATTTTGATAAACATACTGTAGAGTCTGCTGTCATCAGAATCTAAATTCATTCACTTAGTACAATGCTTCTGTTAGTCCATTAAAGTGTACAGCTTAAAGTGGTACTTCTGCTGCTGCTAATGTAGAAAACAAAGGTATCTTGAAAAATACAGAGATTCCATTTCACTTCTTGAATTGATGTTAACTCCAGTTGACTTACAAACCAACCACATCATAGTTACCTGGGAGATTCTCAAATATATGTACTCTTAGACTGCAGCACACGGCTGTTAGGACCAATGCATGAAGTTTAACCCTAGGTGTTGTACTTTTTAGACAATCACACAGGTGATACTTCCATGGTTCTACATCTCTTTTTTATGTAGTTAGTACAGGGTCTGCAGGGCCTTACTACACAGAATGGACTCATAGTGATCCTCCTGTTTACAGCTTCGCAAGTGCTAGGGTTACAGGTGTGTGTGCCAGTTTTCTGTTTCTGTCTTTTTGTTCTCCCTGCATCTTCTTCAGTATCACTGTCTGGGTTGTCATCTTTTTCTATGACCTGCAACTGTGGAGTGTTTAGTCTTCAGCTATCTTCCTCCCTCTCTGATCTCATCTAGTTCCAGAGATTTTCATGTTATTAATAACTCCTAGATCTTTTCCACTATCTCATGCATATTTCCAGAAAATGAGATTTATGCATCTAATTTCTTACCTAACAACTCTGCTTGGATTTCTAACAAGAATCTAAGAATTGGTATCTTCAGACTTTGACTTCTAATATTACTTGCCTGCCCCATTTCCAAGAAAACTTTATCATAGATTTTGCCATCTCCAATATAAATTAGTCTTCCCGATCACTTTATGAAAATAGTTCCTCTTTAGATTCTTTCTTTTCACACTCAACCTACAATCTATCAGGAAATTCTGTCATTTCTATTCTAAATCCTCCACAATCAAGCCATTTTCCCTTATCTCCTTTCTGCACTCCTGTCCCAGACCAGCAGCATCTCATAAACAGGTTCATATGAAAGCTTGCTACTGGCACCAGTTTCCGGCCTCAAGCAGTCACACTCCACAGAGAGGAACCCTTCTGTAAGTCAGAGGATACCCTGTCTTCCAAAATCTTGCCGATTCTATGTCCCTTAGAATGAAAGGCCTAAATTTATTGTATGTGCTGTGACCTCTGATCTTTTATCTAAATTTATTCTTTCTATATCTTCATTGATGTTAATTATTATTATTATTATCATTATTATTATTATTATTATTATTTTGAACACTCAAGATTGAACCCAAGACCTTCATACTGAGCTATATCCATGCATCTTCAGCATGTCTTAACTTCTTTCTTTCCTTCTTTTTTTCTTTCCTTTTTTTCCTTCTTTTTTACCTCCCTCTCTTTCCCCCCTTTGCTTCCTTTCTCTCTTTATTTTCTTTCTCTCTCTCTTTTTATTTTTTGAGACAGAGTTGTACTAATTTGCTTAATTTCCCCAAACTGCATTTGAAATTGTGATTCTCCTGCCAGGTCTCCCTTATATTGTTACACAACAGAATATTGTCTTGCTCTATTTCAGCCATACTGGTCTCCCTATGGGTATCTCAAGATACCAGGTACGAGACCCGCCTTGGAAACTCCACTGCATCATCTTGCTTATAATCATACAGACATGCCTAAATCCCCCCTGTCCTTCAGATGAGGAGCATGTATTGAAGACCTGCTCTCTTGTTTGTTAAATATTTTCAGCCAAGTCAGAACTCTTGAAGCTACGTGTTTTTGTGCATAAAAACTTACGTGTTAAATGAAGTACCTTGATATATATATAATGTGTCCTACAAATATATACATACTGTCTAAGTTAATTATAGCTTGGGAATTGACATGTGAATAATATTATGCCATGAAAAGAGCAGGTGTGAGGTAAGCTGCAACGCAATTCCAAAAACCTGGTTCTAGTAATTCTCGTATATGTATCTGTCTTTGAATGCCCATATTGGTCAAACCAAAATTTTAGTACATTATTTAGATATACACATTTTTCAGAAGGTTGTGACTTTAGATGTTTAATTTTCATAGAAAAATGTTGCAAAACATATATGCACTGACACTTTTAGTTTCTTTAGAAGCAATAGGAGAAAAGGCAAGTCACAGAAATGACTGGGCAAGAGGAGCTTCAATAACTCAGTGCAATGAAAGTGAGAGGAGAGAGCTAGGAGCACTGAACGCCGCAGAGACGCAGCGCAGGCTCTGCCTGTGCTGTTTGGAAGTTCACAGCGTTGGTAAACTGAAACAGTCTACTTTTCAGTACTGGAAGAATTGGTTGTGCCTGCAATATGGAAAACTTCAGATAATTTTTACCGGTGAGGTGATAACAAATTTTTGTTGGTTACTGGACAACTGAAGCATCATCTCTAGAGATAAATTTTCTTATCAAGGAAATTGGGGCAACTGGAAGCAGAATGAACATTCTTCCCTTACAGGATGGTAGGAAATTGACTCCCTACTATGCAACATAAATGTTCACATTTAAAATAATTTATTTTTTATGTCACTAGTTTTACAAATATTAGAATAACTGGAATATCCCTTACTAGCTCCTGGAAACTGCTCCCATTCCTTAGTTCTTATGCCCTTTCCTCTGTGTTTCAATCCAGCAAACAACATGAGATATTTCTATGCTTTCTCCCATCATTCATCTATCTCCTGACTCATTCTTTTATTGTTAAAGAACCATTTCAGTTACACTGGGACCATCTGGACAATGAAGGTGCATTATGAATAACCAGTAAGAAGACAACAATATGCAATGTATTAATTGTTGAAACTGTCCTACTAACCGGTTTTGAAACTGTCTCATTGCTATTTGTTTCTCAATAAAATTATTTAAAAAAATAAAGGTAAATTATTTTATTTTTCAGTTGACTAGCAAACTTAGTGCATGTATAAGCTAATTCTCCTTCAGTATGTCCACTCACATAAGATTACTAACACAAAGGAAGAGCCTACAAGGCAGCCAAAATGGGACACAATTCTTCAATTATTTTTCAGATATAACTATAGTCTGGCAATTAGAAATCACTTGTAGGAAAACATATAAAGGATTTCTCACTCACACTATGTGCATTTATTTTCCTGTAAGACATAAATTGTCCGTTTGAATGACATAGTTGAGGACAAGGACATTGCTTATTCAAAGTCTTTCTTCCGTAGAAAACGCATCACCAACCATGACCATGACCCAAGTGTTTGTCGACATTCATATATTTTCAAGGAATATATTTTTCTTTCAAAATTGTTGTGCTTTGCCATCACAGATGTTTGTTCAATAATTGGAGAAAGAAGGGGAATAAAAATTTTTGCAGCAACAATATTGAGAAATGAGATTCAAATCAAGCTCGCTGAGTTTGAGTCCCATCTATTCGGGAACACTCTCTGCATGTCTGATCCTGAGGGACTGTCACTAAATCTTTACACTTTACTAGAGCACAGTTTAAATATTGGATCTCAAAAACATGATGGGATAAGTTTTAATATTTCATAATACAATTTTACTAAGATAAACACATTAATATATCTAATATCATAAAATCATATAGTTTATGTAGTAGAATAAAAGAAGTCAAAATAAAAAACAGTGAAGCCTTAATTCTACTTGTAAGGTTAATTCTTTTTTGTCATGAAACCCCACACATTCTATGGTCTATGAATAAGGATGTACACAGTCTTTCAGGGTCATTTTTCTGCCCATCAGATATAATAATGGCTTAATTAATATTACAACTTGAAAAAAAATCTCTTTTTAAAACCTTATTTAGTTCAATCAGGAGAATGTAGACATCAGATTGAGTTTGAAAAGAGTACAGCAATCAAAATTTTAATCAACTAATACCAGAAAACACAGTCTGATAGTCTGTCCATAAATGTATGATATGAGCCTGACTTTTCTTCTCTTTTGAATTCTTATTTCTTTAAATCTAAGAAAGAGTATCTTAACAAGTGACTTGACAAAATTATCTCAGTGGTAGAGCTAGTGCTGGATCCAAGGCGATTTAAAATGTGTTACATGCAGATATTTAACTAAAACAACATGAGGTTGTGCTTTACAGGTAGAGATTCAATATCTACCTACCAAACTGACGAAGGTCCAAGCAAAGATTTGCCCCCTCCACCAGGGTAGTATTCCGGCAGAGGGTCCACACATTGAAGTACATGTAAACGGGCAGGGAAGTGAAGGCTGTGACCCCCAGCCAGGCCAGCATGAAAAGGTAGGTCAGCATGATGAACTGCACAGACAGAAAATGGGGAGAGAAAAACATCATCCACTAGAAAAGATATTTTTTGATCCATCAGCAAAACTCAATCCTGTTGGTAAGGCTTTTAGGGTCATGATACATAACTGATTAGCACAGCACCCTTAGGGACTGCAATATAAAGTCAAGAAATGACAGAGTGGAAACACCTATCACAAAATCTCACCTTGACAGAAATTGCGGAGTACCTATATTAATTTTTGGACTTAAAAATCTCACATTTTTTTTTGAACTAGAGCTCAAACTCAAGACTTCACACTTATCAGGCAGGAGCTTCTCCCACTGAGCTATCTCCCCAGTAGTCTCCATATGCTTTTAAAATTTAGAAAACAGTAGCTAATACCATTTGGAAAATGGAATTTAGAAGAGATACTGGAAAATGCTACTTTTTTTTTTTTTTTTTTTTTTTTGTGGAACTGGGGATTGAACTCAGGCCCTTGTGCTTGCCAGGGAAGCGCTTATTCCACTGAGCCATCTCCCTGGCCCCTGGAAAATGCTACATTCTATTGGAAAAAAAAAAAACAACAAGAGAGAAAGACTATTGTGAATAATTTTATGTTAGTAATACTTCCTCCTTGTTTTACAGATAAAAAGAATAAAAGTATTCCATGTAGCAATGCATACACTGGGTCTTAGAACACATTTGGCTGTGTGCAGCAAGCATTTTGTTTGTCTGTACCAACAACCACACTGCCCAAGAGGACACATTTTCTTGTGCATTCTCTCTTATTTCTCCTTCCTGGAATGAAGAAGATGAAGCCCATTCACAAGTGACATTCACTGAGAAATGGGAAGCTGGGTCAGAATGGCTCCTTTCTCAAAGCCTTCCTCATGCCAGAATTTCTTCAGCAGCCAGTCACAGTGAGGAAGACCTGCTAGACCCTGAGTATGGATAAGCATGCCACAAGTGACAAGATCCACTCACCGTTAATAAGCTACGTTCCATGATGCACGTAATTCCCATATTGTATCACACGATTCTAATACATAAAGATAAAGTGCTACTTACTCACTTAATAAGCATTGATACATCACTTCCTGTAACTCTTGCCTAAACGTATACCTTAAAAAGGTATTATGCCCACCTAAGACACAGCTTTTAAGCTGTCTGGTGTAGGCTATTCTTCAGCGCTCTATTCGTGCCTTTGCAAAATGGAAATGACTCTAAATTGACCCTACACACTGCAATGAAGTTTAAGCAAAATAATGAATTTTTAAAAACCATTTCGCATAGAAACCTGCTTTTGCAAAATACTAGGTGTTTTCTTTTTTGATCGATTTATTTTCATGTTGGGGGAAAATTGGAAAAAGAGAAGCTCTTGTGTTTGGAAAATTTATTCAAATTATGCTCTCTCAAGATGAAAGGATTCAGAAAGTCTTAGAATGTAGCATATGTGAAGAAATTCTCTGAACTCCTTTGGGAGAAAATGTTTCTTTTATTAACATTTTCGGTTCTTGGAATTGCAGATCTCATGGATAACGCGTGGTTTGAAGAACAGTGTCATAATGTGGCACCTAAAACACTGTCTTGGAGAAGGAAGGCCAGCTCTGAAGCCCATGGGGGAGTAGTCAGCGCGTCTGGACCCAGCCTCAGCTATCCTCCACCCAAGTGCTAACCAGACCCGACCTTGCTTAGCTTCAGAGATAGATAGATGAGGTCAGGCGCCCACTAAGGATCGTATGCCCAGAGACAGCCGGCCTCTCTATCTCGTTCTTTTTCTGCTTCTTCTGAAGGTGTAGTCCACCGTGCAATAGGACTTCTGCGCCAGCAGATTCAGACTTAGTTGTAACACTGAACAGTGTGGGAGCCACCTCACGAGAAAAGACATACGACTCTTCAAACCAGACGACTGATGCATGGTTTCTTTTTGCTGTAAGTGCTAAAGTTTTAGCAGATTAATAAAGCCGGAAGTTACAGAATAAATCACTGCAGGGAGAAAATACTTTCTTTGGAATGAATGTATAAGATTCGTGCCAAAGAAAAATTTTAAGAAAGACTTTGCTTTTGAATTTTTGGTGAGAATCTGTTCTATTTCAGGGAAAAGAAGTTCATAGACATGAAAGTATGTAAGGTAAAGAAGGGAAAATGTAATTCCATCTTCTTGTTTGCTATTTTATAGTCAGATATTTATAGAAGTGAAGGCTGTTCAAATAAATCATGCACAGTTCTAGTTAGAAACTTTGCAATAAGTAAAACATTTCAAAATTATAAAGCTATTCTAACATTGTATTGCTAGTTATATTATAGTGGCATATTTTGTCATCTTAATATCAATAAATTAATAAACTACTCGATTAGAAAACCTTTAAGGATATAATGTTTTTCTGATTTTGACACATTTAAAAATTTTTAATTAATTAATTAATCTGTTACAGGGTCTCACTACACAGTTCAGACTCCTAATGATCCTTCTGCCTCAGCCTTCCCAGCGCTGGGATTACAGGCATGTGCCACCATGCCCGGTTGCAGGGTAAGCACTGTGTGCCTGGGGTCTCCAGCCCCTTGAAAAAATTTTGTACATAAAAAATTATCTACAGAGTTACTACTCTCTAGAGTGAATACTTCTGAAGTTGAACTCTGGAATATCTGGAAAAGAATAAACTGGGAAGAAATCATGAAAGTATTGTTGGACTTGAAATCAGATGACATGGACAGAATTTTATGGCATATGATTTAATCCCTCTCAGCCACTTCCATCACGTATAATCTGAAAGCCAGGAAACCTCTCTCACATAGCTGTGCTGAAAACAAAAGGACCGTCTTATCTAAATCCTCTGACTGGCAAGCATGATGTATGGTAAATACAGTACAAGAAGGCTGTTTGATGGAATACAAATTAATTATTGTGTACTTTGGAAAGATATACAAGGACACAAAGGAAAGTTTTTTCTGTGTCATGGGGAGTTCATTACTTTGAATCCACTGGATTAGTTTGTGGTAGCTCCAGGAAGGAAGCACAGGATTCCGGAAGTTATAAGTAGCCTCGCTGCCTTAGCCACTCTTTGCAGTCAATCCTACACAATAAGATACTATTTGGTCCTGACTCAGAAAGAAAAAAAGTATGAGTAAAACTTTCCCAATTTGAATTCTTCAATTAACTAAATGATATTAGATATTAAATTTATTATAAAATGGTATGGATAGGTGCCAACTACTTGTTTAAATATTGTTTAATATTCATAATCTTCCATTATCATATGAATAATATCAAAATATCAATTTTTATCATGATTTTATCAGAACATGCAGGCTAAAACAAGAAACCTAAAAGTTTTTCTTCTTGTATTTTACTTTTTACTTAATATAAATTCATTGAGCATTATTATATATTAGCATTGAAATAAAATTATTGCTAGGAGTTTTTCTGTAATTTGAAAGTGAATAAAATAACATGGAGATAGCTTAACAGTGTAAGTACCTGCCTAGCAAGCACAAGGACCAGCGCCTGATCCCTAGGCTGGGAACCGCAGGTGCGCCAAGCAGGCCCTGAAATCTGGTGTGATGGCTGATGCCTGTAATCCCAGTGCTGGGGAGGCTGAGACAGGAGGGTCACTAGGAGTCTGAACTGTGTAAAGAGACCCTGCATCTATCTACCTATCTGTCTGTCTGTCTGTCTGTCTGTCTGTCTGTCTGTCTGTCTGTCTACCTGGAGCCCAACCCATGCTGTCTTTATGCCTGGCCATGCAATCTCTCCCTTTACATGTTTCTACAATAAGGGGAAAAGAAGCAGACTCCAAAAACTCTCCATTGAAACCAAATAAACCTCTTTTCTTTATAAGTTTGCACAGTCTTAGGTATTTTATTATCATAATAAAATTTGGACTAACACTTTTCCCCATTAACAAGTGTATTATTTTCACTTCTTCAAGCTGAAAGTTGAACAATTGATAAAGAAGGAAAAAAATAAATAAAACTGCCTTAGAAAGCTTCTATTCGAGTTGGAGATAAAACAATGACAGACAAATGGAACATGTATCTTAATAAGTGACTAAAGAACAGTTCAAAATATTCTCAGGTTTATTCCACCGAGCCACAGGGTACAGTGGGGTCTTGGCGAGAGAGCACTGTCAGGGACCCCAGCTACACACACACACCACCTCCCTCTGGTTTCCCCACAGGGGCTTTGCATTCTTTGCCATGTATGGCATATTTATCTAACAGGTAGGAAGAGAACAACAACAACAAAAAGGAGAGGCTCGAGTCAAATCTATCAGGGTGACTTAAAAATAGGGCAATCAAAATGGCTGTGAGAAAAAAGGGTCATATTAAAACTGAGTTGATGCTTCCTTGGCAAGTGCAAGGGACTGAGTTGAACCCCCAGTTCCACAAAAGGGGGAAAAAAAACCTGAGTTGAAAATGACATGATCTGATTAGAATATAGTTTATTTCCCAAAAAAATATTGTCTGTGCACTTGGGTTATGACTATATATATATATATATATATATATTGTGTGTGTGTGTGTGTGTGTGTGTGTGTGTGTGTAGGTATATGTAATTAAGTAGTACTATTAAAAGAGATGGTGTAAAATTTAGGAATTTCTCCCTACTTCAAGTACTTTTCCTCTTCAGTCTAGCTTTCACTTGTTCTCAGAGCTACCTGTCTACAATGTAAAACGGGTGCAGTGCCAGAATGCATGGTCCTTGCTAGTACAGCCACTTTAGAAAAGTGGGGCCACTTTTAAAACTCTAAGTAAGCTCTGGCCATATGGCCCAGCAGCTGTGCTCCTTGGTGTTTGTCCAAATGAACTGAAGCCTGTGAGTGCCTTTCTGCTCCCAGCTTCTTTAGATAATTCATGTTAAATTCAACACCTACTGGACAAATTGCAACACTTGCTTTGTGTGTATCTGATTGCATTTATCACAATGTGTTCCATTTCTACACTGCAGCAAATAAGATACTATCTCATGTAGCATTCCAGTGCATGGTTTCATTACGCTGTCATCCACTGGGGATAAGACGTTTATGCTGACCCTACAGCTTGACTCTTCTGGAGAATCTGTCTGTCAATGAACGTGGAAATGCTTATATCTCCTGTACATACTGATTTCACATCTCTTAAGTAAATGTACAAAAGTGAGATCTCTGGATCATATGATTATCCTATTTTTAGTATTTATTTACTTATTTATTTACTTGCTACAGTGTCTCACTATGCAACGTGGACTCAGTGATCCTCCTGCCTGAGCTTCCCCAGTGCTGGGATTACAGGCGTGTGCCACCTCGGTAGCCAGTGCACCCGGGTTCCAGGACCAGCACAACATTCAGTACCAGGGATGGAACCTGGGTCCTCGTACTTACCAGGCAGGCACTGAGACCACTGAGCCATCTGCACAGCCCTATTTTTAGTTTTTTGAAGAAATTCCATTCAGTTTTCCATATCAGCTCTACTAATTATACTCCGTAAAAACATATGCATTTTTACAGGGGTAAAAGCATACAAATTTCCTGGTCCACCTTGCAGGCCCTGGAACCAGGCGTGGTGGCTCATGCCTATAATCCCAGCACTCAGGAGACTGAGACAGGAAGATCGCTGGAAGTTCAAGATCAGCCTGCAGGCCACAAAAGTAGCACAAGGCCAGCCTGAACTCACAGCGAGACCCTGTCTCACAAAAAAAAGTAAATTTTAGAAAAAAAAACACACAAATTTATCAACAAGGAGAATCATGGGAGACATCAAAGGATTTTTTTTGTTTTTTTTTTTTTTTTTTGTTTGTTTGTTTTTGTTTTGTTTTTGTCCAAAGATCTGAGTTTTTTCAGGCTTTGTCTTTTTTTCCCATAATTTTATTGATAAACAAATAGCAATGAGACAGTTTCAAATCAAATGGGTAGGACAGTTTCAATAATTAACACACTGCATACATTCTTCCTAGTG
>NW_004524697.1:1661114-1706420 GCF_000260255.1 Octodon degus | reverse complement strand
TCAGAAATTGTTGACCTGAGTCCCCTACAGCTCAACATAACAGCATGGCTTTACTTCTTATACTTCGTTTTTATACTTTTCTGCTGGATGGTTAAGATCACATAAAGCAGGACCTTACACAGTTGAAACACATACACTACACAGAAAGCAGTGGGGTTTCTGTAGGGGATCGTTGATAGCTGGGGAAGGTGAGAGAAGCCAAACACAATGAACAAAGCTTGTGTCACGATTCAATGAAGTGTCCCAGGTAGCAGTTACCTATGCTCATCTCTGTCTGTAACAGTTGTCAGAACTCTCAATGGCTTCTTGGGAAAGAAATTTCCTAGGCAGAAATCAAATAGCAAAGCCCTGTCGAGTCTGCTTTATGCTGGGTGCAAAGTTCTTTTTACAAAGGGATAGCTTTTCTCATATATTATATCCGAATGGCCATCTGGTGATAAGCTAACGAAGTATAATTTGGGGGGTGGCATATTTCAGTCTCCCTCAGTCCACACAAAGAGGCATAAAGAAAAATTTACAGCCACATGATTCATAACAGCCCCAAGCTAGAAACAATCTAAGTGTCCATCAACTTGAATATATCAACAAACTACGGTACAGCTACACCGAGCAATACAAAAAGAAGCAAACTACCATTACAGGCAACAATAGAACTAATTTGTTTATGAAAAGTGAATCAAATAATGTGTTATATTTTTACTTTTCAAATAAAAGTACTTGAGATTCACTTGATCTGATCTCATGAGAAAGACACTTTACTTCCATAATTTTCATCTCTATAATGCAAAAACATCACAAGAAAAATGAAATACAATTACATCTTGGATACATTTATAAAATACCTAACTAGTTTTTCTCAAAACTGTCAAGATCATCAAAAAAAAAGTCTTAGAAAATATCACAGATGAGAGTAGACTAAGGAAAGATAAGAAAGTGCTGAATGAATTACTGGTACAGAAAAAGAATATTCAGTAGAAACTAAAAAATTCTGAATAAAATATGTACTCTAGTTGCTATAACATTCATATTGATTCATTAATTATGGCAAGTGGATCATTTTCATGTTAAGATGATAATAGATGAAACTGGATTTGATCAATATGGAAACTCTGTACTACCTTCAATTTTCTATACATCTGAAACAATTCTAATTTAAATATTTATATTTTAAAATAATTTAAGCATGATGAAAATTTAAAGAATCATAAATTAGAAAATGTTATATCCCAGGATTATGTGATATATAGACTTCTCCAATTACAATTAGAATGCTACAAAATATGTTAAATTGTCTTTAGGAGAACATAGCAGAGGGTTATATAACATGTCTGAATAATCAATAGAAAAGTTAAACATAAGACAAAATGTTGCCTCAACAATTCAATAAGTTATTTTATTACTGGGAGTTCAGACAGAACTGCTAGTAAAGGGCTGGCCAGATAGCTCAGCAAACTTAAGTGTCTGCTTTTTTTCCATGTATTTATTAGCTTCCTGTATTTCTTCCTCTGAGAAGTGTGTGTTCATCTCAGATACCCATTTTAGATTGGGTCTTTAAATTTTGGGGTCTTAATTTTTTTCAGTGTAGTTCTTTATAAATTCTAGATAAAAGACCTTTGTCTGAGTGCTTATTAATTAATAGTTTTTCCAAATTTGTGGGTTGTCTTTTCACTCTGTTAGTAATTTCCTCCGACATGCAAAAGCTTCTCAATAAGAGGAGGTCCCAGTTGTTAATTTTTTCAACTATTACCTGTGCTCTTTGATTTTTGTTCATGAAATGTTTGCCTACCCCTATGTCTTCAAGATTTCCACCTACTTTCTCTTCCAGGAGATTTTGTGTTTCTATTTTAATGTTTAGATCTTTAATCCATTTTGACTTTAGTTTAGTGCACGGTGATAGATCTGGGTCAAGTTTATTTTTTGGCATGTAGAGAGCCATTTTCTCTAGCACCATTTGTCAAAGAGGCTGTCTTTCTTCCAGTAATCATGTTTGGCCCCTTTGTTGAAGATAATGTGGCTGACTATGTTTGTAGTTGCTTTTGCATCTTCTAACCTATTCCACTGATCCTCAGATCCATTTGACTGACCTTTTCAGATACAAAAGTTAGATTTTTAATTATATAGGTCTTTTTTAATTTGGTCTTAACCCTCTAGCAGAAAAGTATAACCACGAGATATAAAAAGTAATGCCATATTAATATGCTGAGCTTGAAAGGCTCAAGTCAATAACTTCTGACAATTGCCAGTTCTGCCGATAATCCACTATTATTATGGACTATTGGACTATATTGAGATAGTTTGCTGAATTCAAGTACCTACAATATTTGAACTGGCATCAAGTATGAAAAGGTCCTTTAAGGACTTCTCCAAATACAGCTACTCTAAGCAATGAAACACTCATCCCTGACAAAACAAAACAAAACAAAAAGAGATATAAATGAATGACCATTTGTTGAAAAAAATATGCATATACAAAATAGTTAGAATAGATATACAGCTACTTTCTCTCATTTCAATGAGAGGAAAGATTTATACTAATAGTGTTTAGACAAGAGATCATGTCTGCATCTTGTACTGTGAATAACTGCTACAAAAACAACAATATGCAATGTATTAATTATTGCAACTGTCCTACTAACCTGTTTTGAGACTGTCTCATTGCTATTTCTTTCTCATTAAAATTAAAAAGATAAAAATAAAAAAACAAATCATCTGCTTAGGTAGGTACAGGGACTGGAGTTCAATCCCCGTTGTGCCAGTCCTGCCCCTGGGCACACTGAGAGGACGATTGAGACTAGGTGTGGAACAGCAACCTGTAATCCCAGTGCTTGGCAAACTGAGAAACAGGAAGGATCACCTGAGTCTGATCTGGGTAGTGAGATCCTGAAGACCACATACTAAATACATTTAAAAAAAAAAAAGAACTGGTTGAAAAGTATGATTAAACATTTTTCAATTTTGAATTCCTAGGCCTATAAATATCTGTTATTTAAATAATCTAACACTATTAACTATCAAAATTATAATTGAATTTTCTGGTATTTGACTAGACATTAAAATACTAGTAAGATAAAAATAGCAGGAATGTGTAGCTGTGTTTAAGGTTTTGAGACTATAGCTAAGTGGTTATGATAGCTGACATACATAGTGACAGATACCCAAAATAGCTCCATAGCTTTCTGTTCTGGTTTTCAAAGAACATGCTCCTTTTAGGTAAGCCCAGTAGTTTTACTTCCTTTGTACTTTATTTATTTTATGCTTATTTCTGTGTTTTCTGAGTCTGTCCTGACATATCCTTTTGAAGTCCTAATGCTGTTAGAACCATGTATTATTCACCAAATCCTGAAATAACAACCACACTCTAGGAGGATACATTTCAAATTTATTTCCCTTTCTACACAAATAGTTACTATACATAAAAGTAATAAATAACTATGAGATTTCTACTGGGAAGTTATACTATGCCAATGTATTCTTGAAAATTACTTTTAACAACTGTATAAAACAATTTAGTTGCATTCTGTCTAAAATTTATGAACATAACTGTCAATCAAAGACTCCTTCAATTAAAAAAATCTAACACTAAAAGCTATTATTTTAGCAAATTTTCCCATATTTTGTAAGTGCAATGTTACGAAATTCCTGAAAAGTTTCTTTCAAATTTCACCACTAGAAATTGAAAGGATTGAGAATTTTTATTTATTTCGTCTTTTACTTCATGTGCCAGTATAGTTAATGTCTCAGTGTTACACTTAGATTAGCCTGCTGTCTGTGTTTTAGGGGATTCATCTCTAAACCATATGTGAGGTCTATTTTAGGTAAATTCCTAGTTCCTTCTTCCACAATGCAACATTTTTGAAATATTATTTTTAAAAATTACATGTCTTCCTGAAACAGTCTGCATTCCTTCTCCTTCACTTCTTTTTTTCTTACTGAGAAACCAACATTAGAGTTCAGAGTTCTAACCTGAAAAGTATCGTGTCGCCTGTCGCAAGTTATATTTGAAGTATTCCAAGGAAAGACAGACCCTTATTTTAAGTATTCTGTATTGGCAGTGTTGGTTCAAAACTCGTGTGTGTGTGTGTGTGTGTGTGTGTGTGTCTGCGCATTTTAATCTATTTATTATTATTACTATTATTATTATTTTCTGTATTTTAAGGATGGGTCTACAGGGTGTTCAGGGTCTCACGATTGGATCGGATTTAGAGTGATTCTCCTGTTTACAACCTCCCAGGGCCCGGGATTACAGGCACGCGCCACCACAACCAGTCTCAATCTCTGTTTCAGCGTGCCCTGGGGGCGGGGCCGGCTCCGCAGGCTTGCAGATCTAAGCCCAGACCCCTGCGCCTCCTTGCAGAAGCATTAGTCTGCTGAGCTATTTGGCCGGCCCTCTTGTGTATTTTAATTTAAAGACACTAAATTTATGGACTGTCAACAGTCATGACCCCTCCCCCGCTTTAATAGGAGGAGTCAGTTCTGTGGAAGACCTTTTTTCCTGAGACAAGATGGAGAACGAGGTAACTGGATGATTCCCTGGCGAATACAACCCCGATTCTTTGCACGTGCAATTTGCCGCAGGGTTCATGTTCCTGTGAGAATCTAGTAACCCCTGCTGATCTGAAAGGATTTGGAGCGTAGGTGGCAATGTGAACAGTGTGCCTGAACGTGCGACCAGGCTTTGCTCCCTCGGCTCCTGCTCTCCTCCTCCTGCGGATGTGAGAACCGGAACGCCTGGTCTGCAAGGATGACTTCCTCGATGATACTCCTACTTAGAACTTTACCTAAGTTTTCTTACAGACAGTGATCAAAAGGGACTTTGACTTGACAGCTCTCCGCGCTCTGCAGAACACCCTTTTATTGAAACCAGGGGCAATTTATGGTTATGAATGAAAGCAAGTGTTACAGTGAGGGCATCCGTCCAGGGAGGGGCGTCCTCATCGCCAAAGCATGATCACACCTGTAAGATGCAGAGCGAGAAGCTATGGTGAGTTACCAAACGCACTCAGAAACAGGTTTTCCTACTAAGTTAACCAAAACCTAGAAAAACCAAAACCAGAAACACCAAGGAAAACATCGAGTGAAGTCTGATGCTGTGGATACCGATATGGGCTTTGTGCGAGACGCTTGCATTCAAAGGATGCCCCGGATGCTCTGGGGGCTGGGCATGTCACTCTTCTGCTCTAGAAGCTCGTTTTCTAAGCTATTAAATATGTTTAATATTAGTGTCAACCTCATGTAGCTATTTGGAGAATTAAATGCCCTGAGGCTGCTATATATAAACATCGAAGCAATAGATCTTTTCTGTTATCATCACTAACCTGAAATTTCACTTCTGGCTATGAAGACAAGCTTCCTTATGCTATGCAAAATAGATTTAAAAGTAATTATATGAAATATATTGTACATGTCCTAGTTTAATGCATTGTTTAAAATCTATAAACATCTGAGATTAATGGGAAAGTTCTTGAAACATAAAAAATAAAAAATATTTTTTCATTGAAATGCATGATGGAACTGGGGAGATGGCTCAGTGGAATAAGCCCTTCCCTGGCAAGTGCAAAGGCCTGAGTTCAATCCCCAGTTCAAAAAAAAAAAAAAAAAAAGAAAGAAAGAAAGAAATGCATGATGACAGAGACTGAGCATGGTGGCATGTGCCTGTAATCCCAGCACTTGGGAAGCTGAAAAGAAGAGAATCACTGACTCCAATCTACATACTGAGACCCTGTAGACCCTGTACTAAATACATTAAAAAAAGAAAAACAACATAACCGTAATAATAATTATTATGTCATTAAAAGTGGGCATGGAATAGTGTGTTATTATGGGTTGAGTTTTACTTTTGCAAAATTCATAGGTGAAATCCTACCCCTACTGTCTCAGAACGTGACCTTACATGGAGATAAGGTCTTACAGAGGTGAGAAAGTCAGAAATGAGGTCAGTAGGTTGGGTCCTAAACCCATGTGACAGAGATAGTGAATATCTCTACAGGAAGAGAACATGTATGTGGGGAAGCACACTATGTACAGAAGATAGTGACCAGGGTGGCACTTTTCTAACCAGGGATTCCCACCAATGAACACCCCATGAGAATCAAAAGGAAAAACAGAACAGATCCTTCTTAACAGCCCTCAAATGCAACTTTGTGGTGCTTGGGTTCCAGACTTTAGCTCACAAGATGAGCAGGCAACAAAGTGCTGTTGGGGAAGCCATCTGCTAGCAGTGCACCATTACAGGAGCCCTGCCAGACCGGCATGCATGCTTTTGCAAGTTTTATTGTTTTATTGAACTCTTCAAGCAATTAGAATCAAAATAAACTGATTAGAAAATAAATGTATTAATTTCCACAGAGAGTAATATATTTTGAAACTATGTTACTTTAAAAGTATTCAGATTATTTTTAAAGAAAAGTTGAAATAAAATAGTTAAAAGTCTAAATATAAGAACCAATATAGATACATTCTGATATCCATGATGATGTCGTAATAGTAATATTTAAGAGCACAAAAATATGCCAAGTTTCCAAAATATGATAGACAAAGTGCCTCCCAACTTACAATTAAACAAATATTTTTTGTTTTACATATCAATAAGGGTGAAGTAGTTAAAGGGAACACATTACTATTCTAAGCTTACAAAGTTCATGCTTAAAACATTCACTAGCATGGTTCAATTCACTCTACCTGATACCATTTATCATAAATAAATGTTAGTTTAATATCGTGATAACTTCATATGGTGCTTAAATAAAATGCATGGTATTTTTCACTCCCAAGGATCAATATTGTGAGTTTGTTTCCCATGTGCTTCACATTCTGAAATTTGGACGCACTCAAATTTTGAAATGAGTTGGCCTTGACATAGCATGAAAGGAAATAGAAATGCATAATGCAAATCAATCTATGCTTCCAAGAGGATTTATGAAAACAAGAGAATATTTATTAGCATCCTGCACTCAGCCCATACAATGCTGCTTAAAATTAATTGTAAATCAAGCATAGTGGTGCAGGCTTGTAACATCAGATCTTAGGAGGCTAAGACAGGAGGATTACTGTGAATTCAAGGCTAACTTGGGTTCCACAGTGAATTCAAGACCTACCTGAAATACAGAGTGAAACAGAATGAGTGAGAAATAAACTAAAATAAAATTAATTGCACTTGTATTGATGTTGCTCCAATTAGTATCCACTTTATTCTTTATGCAACATAATGAAACAAGGATAGAATAATAACTTTGCCCTGGTATTAATTCAAGAAGCTTTTCAGGTAGATGCTCCATAAAAAGAAATCATTAAATCCCAGAGTATTATCCAGTATTATAAGTCAAAATGTATTGTTATGACTTCAAAAACATAAAGATATATTTAAAGCAAGAAAAACAGGCAAAGCAGGTTAAAAAGTGATCTTAAAGAAAACTGTAAGATTGGATCTATCCACCAGTTGAAAATAAGAAGAATGTAAATAGGGAAGAAAGTAAAAGATGCAGCAGACGGGGATAGGAGATCAGTCCTCTGTTTCCCTTCTGGCTCCACGCAGCTATAGTGATAAGACCTCCCCAGAAAGAGAAAGGTCCACAGGCTTCTGAGCTGCTGCTAGCAAGGTCCTGGCCGCAGCCACCACTAGTTACTTCTGCAGGCCTAGAGCGGGTCCTCTCCATGCTGTCCGTGTTGGGACAAACTGAGTGTAACTCACAGCCTCACTTGCTCGTGCTGCCCTGGCTATGTGGCAGGTGCTGTGGGTTCTGCCTCTGTTTCGGCTTCTCATTTCCAGGTGGCATGGGGATGTGATTACAGTGAGTGCGGTATCTCAGTGGGGCTACTCTTACTGCCTGGTCCCCCAGCCCCTGGTGGATCCACGGCAGCTGCTGCTCCCCTTCCAGGCTGTGGGTGACAGGATCGCTATTATTGTACAAAAACTTGGGATACATGCTGTGCTTTGAAAGTATTCATTTAAGATGCTTACTTCAATCGCAATGCTAGTAGAAAAAAAAACTGAATTGCAAATTAAAAAATATCTATACATTCATATGCACATTTTCTTCTGTGATTATTTATACTGTGGACCAATTTTACAATTCTGAATGAAACAACACACCTGAGTGCAAGTGTCCTGCCTGAACAGCATTCTCAGACAGTGAGAAGTGTTTACAGACTCCTCCCCTGATTGTTACCTAACTTCTTTATCATCACAGGCTTGGAGGTTTGGAGATGACTTTGATTTTGTCAGTAACAAAGCTGTGATCCTCAGAAGTTCAATGGCTTTCTAAGCTCATAAGTGGCATTATAATACTACTATGCAATTGTAAAAAAAGTCATTGCTAATTAAATTATCTATACTCTGCCAGATAGAAATGATTCTAAAATCAAAATTTACATTTTTACTAGAAAAATTGCTTAGGTATCACTAAAAAACTGGCCCAGTGAACACTCATTTTTAAAGTTAATCCAGGATCTCGATGCCTCTACATTTCCTTTTGAATCTGTAATTTGATATTATTGATCTAAGTTTAGGTAAGACCAAGTATAAAGCCTTCTGGTTATGATGCTGAAATTCTAGCTTTTCTCATGTATTTTACTTCTTTCTTTAAGTACTGCAATATGCTTTGTCCCAAAAAAGAAAGAGAAGTGTCTTACAAGAAATTATCTCAAAGCAAAGTACAAGTATCCATAACTGAAAACCAAATATTTCATAAGATTACTCTTAATACCTTTAGATACTGAGCAGCATCAGAGAATTTGTCACAGTTAATAAAAAAGAAACTTGTCAACAATAACTTTGATTTTGCTGAGATTGAAGTCACTTATGTCATTACTAAATACAGTTTATTGAATGTGAGGTGTGATCAAACTATATGTTTAATGTTTAAGGTCAAAAATGCATGTACTCTAAAAGACATATTGTTAATCCACTTAAAGATGCTTTCCCTTGTCACAAACACAGAGTATTGTTCTTGCCACTTTCCAAAGCAGTTCTGGAAGTCCTCTTTCGCAAGTGTCTGCATGAGGTGTGGTCACAAATTTGAAGAACACTGCTGCGGAGCACCATCCAATGAAAGCCAGGCTCATAAAAATATTCTGGTATCAGCCAGCCTATTCATGTGGCCTGACAGGATGCAACTTCTTGCTCTACCCCAAACCCAAAATGGCCATGAAGGGTAAAGATACAGAATTGATGCAGGACAGCAGACCAGTCACAAAGGAAGAAATCCTACACTAACAGAAGATTTCCAGCACCACTTCATGAAATGGAAAGAATAATGGAACACGAGTGTTTAAAACAATAAAGTGTCTTGAGGGGATTTGATGACAATGTGTCTTTTACTTCAATAAACATTTTTAATTTAAACACTAGCTGTACTCTTCAGTCATTCCTCATATGAATTATATTCTGAAATTAAATGCATGTTCTCATATAACACTAAAAAAACTATATCAGTCTAGAATCGAAGAGCCAATGTTTCATTACAAGAAAATTATTCTGAATAAAATATGCAAAAATACTTGCAATCACATTATATAATTTTCACCACACTTATGCATTTGTACATAAACATCCTTTTCTGCATTTCACTAACTCTACGATATGACTATAAATTTTACTTTACTACCAAGCAGCACATAAATGAAGTTTTAAGACTAAAAATAATATAATTCTTGAGTCAGAAGAACACAGAAGGGTGAGAGTTATAGCTCAGTGGCTCAGTGCCTGCATGGCAAGCATAAGGTCCTGAGTTTGATTTCCAGTCTATAAATCAATCAATCAATCAATCAATCATAAATACAACATGCATAATTGTTCCTTTTTTGTGTGTGCTGGGAACTGGACTCAGGACCACACACTTGCCAGGCAGGTGTTGTGTGACTAAGCTATACTCCCAGCCCGTGGTCCTAAATTTATAGTAAAATACGAACAAAAGTTCCTTTACAGTAGTTCAGACACATGCATTGTCTACAAACTGGTGATGAATTTTTGTGTTGTTCTAAACAGAAATGCTCAAGCCTTTTCAAGTGAATATTGGTTTACAAACCAATAAAAAAAATCACTTTGTCTCTATAAACATATTGTGTTTCATATGACTTACGAATTCGAAACTGAACTTTCTCAAGGAATGATATTCTTTTAGAAATAATATTAACAATGTTAAGACAGTCATTACAAGATGGAATGTCATATGAGGAATACTATATTTTTGAAAGATTAATGTAAATATTTGTGTGCAAGTGAAATAAACCCACATTAAAAACAGAGCATAGGGAGATAGCGTACCCAGGCGCTAACACATCTTCCGCAAGTGGTGATTTTGAAATCGCCATAGAGATCTTTGATGGCCCCAGTGGTGAAGAAACCTTCCACCATCAGCAAAATGCCATACACGAAGAAAGCCGCTGCGATGCCGTAGATCACGTACTTAAAGATGTCAACCCTGGGGGGAGACAAAGCAATCAATCTCAGTAACTTTTTAGTGATGGTTCACAGAAATTGATTCTCAAGTGCTAGGGATGTGTATAAAGAAAAATGGTACAGTACTGATTTTCATAATGGAGGCAGCATTGTAAAGCGTTTTACTTTATCTAATGTTTATACATAAATTTGGTTCTGTAATTTTTACGTTTTTGACACAGAATTCGAGGGTTTGTATTTGTAGCTTTCTTCATCTTCCTTTTCAGTTTCTTCCTTTCCTGGTCTAGGTCAAAAGAATCTTAAATTAGGCTAGACTTATGCTTCCAAATGTGTATAATTATCATAAAATGTCACTCAGGCAAAACAAAACAAGTGATTTATAGGCATAACATTCACTCAGTTTTAAAATTTATCAAGAGAAAGAGAAAAGTTTTAGCTAGGGCTTACTATTTTTTTCATAAAATGACCCAAGCCCTACATTTTTGTCATTATAATAAATTTTAATTGTGTATTTCATATTTATCATGAGATATCACTACTGTTCGCTCACAATGACCATCAATATTGAAAAGACCAGGCTTTCATGGTAAATTATAATTTTAAGAATCATGCCTTTTAAGTGAATCACTAGTGGATATTATACATTCAGATCTAAATGAAGCTGTAATGTAATTCCATAAAGGCATGGAAAGAAACACTTCATTTCGTCACAAATCATTGCCCTATTGGAAAGAAAAATCCAAATATTTACAGAGAAAATACGAAAATAGTCACCCACAGAAATAATACATAGACAGAGGTAGGACAATAGGGGCCAGGGAGATGGCTCAGTAGAATAAGCGCTTGCCTGGCAAACGCAAGGGCCTGAGTTCAATCCTTGGTTCTGCAAACAAACAAAAAAAGAAAGATAAGAAAATGGATGGCTGTTAAATAGACAGACAGACAGACAGACAGACAGACAGACAGTCTTTTTCAGTAGCTCTGTAACTAGGTAATGAATATCCAATGTGATTAAGAATAATTAGCATGTCTGTGACATAAGATTTTATTTTTATTTCTGTTTGCAAATATTTATTCCAATCTATACACTAAATAATATCTTGTAAGATTAGGAGTAATCATAATTATAATTTTGGCCTTTAAATAAATTCACTACTAGAATTTATTATTATATGTTTCCATAAGAGTGAACATTTTCCATTCAATGTAGTCAGGGTTGTAAAACAACCAGTGTCTATACCTCATATCTAGATGTCCCACCAAAGCTCCATGTGCTCACAGAAAGGGCTTTTGGGAAGTGGCTGGATCACTGGTATGTGGATTAGAATGGTGGATTGGGAGGCATGGTATTGGGATTAAGGGTGGATGATAACTGAACTGGTTTGCACCTTTCTGGGTGTGGATAATGGAAGCCCCACCATGGTCATGAGTGAAACCGATCAGTAGGCTTGAAGCCTGCATGCAGTAGGAAGCGCAAGAAAGAAGGAAGGTTTTCTGCTTGATGCTCCTTGCTGCCTGAAATAGTCCATGGACTGTTTCCTCTCTGCCCTACCCTGTGCAGTGGTGCCCTGCCTTGGAGCCAGCCCACTAGGGACTGTAACCTCTACAAATTGTGAGCTGAAATAAATTCCTTTCACTTTAACTTCCTCTTTTAATTAATAAACTTTTATCTTCCCTCCTTTAACTTTTGAGTACTGGATGTAAAAACAACGAGAAAACAACTGAGACAGCTACTTATGCACAAATATGGGGATGACAGCAACTATATGATACAAAACATCAACCACAGAAATACATCACCTACAATGATTGGTATGGACTAGCTATATGTACCACTTATGGTATAAGCTAATGATGGCAAACCTATGGCATGGGCATTATTTATGTATTGTAAGATAAAAGAGATCAATACATGAGTTGTTTAAACTAAAAAAACCCAGGATTTATGATTAATTGTAGTCTTGGCAGTTTTTGAAAAATATGTGGCTTTGTGTGGTGGTTTTGGTACTTGTCTCTAAAAGGATCGCCATTGCTGGTACAAGCCATGCCATCCTAAGAGTTAACACAGCACCAATACTGAAGTTCCTGTTGAGGCTAAGAGTTTTTAACCTTAGAATAAATTCAACACTCACAACATAAAGTAGTAACACTTGTTTTAATTTTTTTTTTACATTTTAAAAAGAACAAAAACAGTAAAAAAACAGAAATAGAGAATTTCACTAAACAAAATGCTAATAATTCAACAATGATTGAAGTATATACTTCTATTTCCATGATAACTTACAACTTACTCTCCCATCAACACTATGAATGTATTCCTTTGTTCTCTCATAATCACCAACATTTGTTATCTTTTATCATTTTTTTATCTTTTACCTTTTTATAATAGTCAATCTACTAAGTAGGAGGTGATAACTCATTGTTATGTCAAATGAAATCCTGATAATTAAGATGTTGAACATTTTTTCCTATGGCTGTTGGCCATTTGTATGTGTCTATTCTTATCATCTGTTTATTTTTAGTCAAGTAATTTTCTTGCTAAGGAGCTGATTTCATTGTATGTTTTACATAGTAACTATCAGGTGCACAGTTTACAAGTATTTGTGCAAGTTGTCACTGTAGCCCAGTATTTGTAAGGTTGCCTTAGGTCCATACACCATTTATGTTTGCCTCTTGGGAAGCTTTTTAGTTTGCTGTGATGCCATGTGCCTGATTTTACCTTTGTTAACTTTGTTTTGAAGGCCATAAAAAAAAAATCACTACCTAAAGTAAAGGCCTAGAAATAATTCCTCTATTTTTTCCTTAAGTAACTTTACAAATTTGCTTTTACTTGTATTTAATCCATTTTAGTTGTTATGAGAGATGGAGCATAATTTTGGACTACTATATATGAATATGCTATATCCCCAGCATTATTTACTGAAGAGGGACTGAATTTTCCACTATATATTAATATTAATATAATATTAACACAATACAATATTATTAATAACAATATTAACAATAATATTACACTATATAATATTAATATATATAATATTATGTATTAATAATATATTACCTGATGACATTAATACATATTAATGCATATTAATGTATTAGATTAGTATATGTTAATATATTAATTTCTTTCTTAAAAATCAGATAGCTGTAAATTCATGGTTTTATTTCTAGGATTCCTATTTTGTTTTATTAGTCTGTTTCTCTTTTATACCAAACCATGCTATTTGGGTTACTATATTTTGATAATATATTTTAAAGTCAGTAAAAATAAGGCTCCCTGTTTTATTCTTTTTGCACAAGATTGCTTTGACTACTGAGGGCTTTTTGTAGCTCCACATAATTTTATGATAGTAGTTTAATGTTTCTAAAAAAAATAAAGTCACTGGCAATTTGGTAGAGATTCCATTGAATCTGGTATCACTTTGAAAATTATAGACATTTTAATGATATTTATATTTCTTGTTTATTGACCCATCATATCTTTT
The DNA here is from genome assembly GCF_000260255.1 of Octodon degus. Taxonomy (NCBI): domain Eukaryota; kingdom Metazoa; phylum Chordata; class Mammalia; order Rodentia; family Octodontidae; genus Octodon; species Octodon degus. Next base: position 1,692,536 of record NW_004524697.1, on the reverse strand, counting down.
CATTTATTTGTCTTTTTAGCTATCTTTCATCAGTATTTGCTACAGTGTTCACTGTAGATATCTTTCACCTCTTTGAGTAAATTTCTTACTTTTTTTTTTTTTTTGCTGGCTATTGTAAATGGGATGACTTCTTGTTTTACGCTTCAGTTAATTCACTGCTGGTGTAAGGAAATGCTGCTGACTTTTTCAGATTGATTTTTATCCTGCCGCTTAACAATTTCACATAAGATTTAAAAGTGTGTTGGTCTGGTTTTCTTTCTTTCTCTTTTTAAATATTAAGATCATGTTAATAAAGCTGAAAATTTTGTGTATTCCTTTCTAATATAGATATTTTATTTATTTCCTCTATCTAATTTTGCATAACATTAGAAGTCTATGAACATATCTTCATTTATTTAACCTTTAATGCAATAGCATTGCCAGTGTCTTACAGTTTAAATATTGACACAATTCATAATCTGTGTTTTTATATTTTCAAATAGTTCAAGATGTATCTTTAGAATAAGAGGAATGATTGATTTAAAATTGAAGGCACAAGTTAGGCAATGTCAATTCTTTAAAGTTTAGAGCACTCTGCATTTCAATCAGAAACATGAAAATGTCTGCTGCTCTGTATCCTCAACAAAAGTATATTGCAAAGCTTTCTTATAATTTCCAATCTGACGGACGATTACTAGTACTCTACTACTACTTTGTCTTAGCATGCAGCGAATTCTGCACCTTGTAAGATCATTGTTGACTATACATACTCTCCATATGTATATCTATTTTGAAAATTCCTTATTCATATATTTGTTCACTGTTGTATGAGATTTATGAACTTTTGTTCCCTTAATTTAAAAGTTTGTATTTCCACCTGTGATGCATTAGCAATATTTTACACTTGCATTGCTTATTATACTTTCCATAGATTTTTTTAAAAAGAAAAATAAAAAAAAATTGTGTTGTTTAAGTTTCTGAGGTTTTTTTTCTTTTCTTATGTTGATATTTCGGTCAGTTGGAAGACTTTACCTTGGCTAAATTATAGAAAAATTCACCCAAGCTTTCTACTACTGTTTTATTTTATTTTATTACATTTGGAACTCTGAGCACTTCTGCATTTATTCTTTGTGTGACATAAGAGTGGGATTTAACTTTTATCTTTTCCAAAGTGACTGTATACTTCTCCCAACATCATTTATTAAAAAGACTCCCTTTAGGGTGGGCCACATAGCTCAGTGGATTAAAGCACCTATAAGCAGGCACAGGGGCCTGGGGTTCGATCCCCAGGCCTGCCCCACTCCAGGGAGCACTGAGACAGCAGTTGAGACTGGCCATGGTGGCACGCACCTGTAATCCCAGCTTTTGGGTTGCTGTAAACAGGCAGAGCACTATGAGTCTGATTTAATAGTGAGATCCCTAGCACCCTGCAAACCCTTCCCTAAAATAGGAAAAAAAAAAGAAAAAAAAAAAAGACTCCTTTTGATGCGTTAATATTAAATATACCCCAACTCCTTGTTAGGCTTCTAGATCTACTACATATATTCCTATTTTCACAAGCATTTATTAGAAATCAACAGTTTTATTAATACGACTTGTGAAATGAAACAATACAATTAATAAAAACTTCACGGTGCATTTGTGCTTGTGTAAATTTATTACAGGTGTTATGCAATGAGTTTAATCCCTCCTTTGAGCTTAGCAATACGCTTTCCCTTCAGCTGTCCTATATACATTCTAAAGTTCAAAGCTGCTGCTTATTTTCAACTGCATTCTTTTCACATAAGTGATCAGGAGATTATAAGTGCCTTGAGAAAGAACTGTGTGCACATACTCTCCTTGTTCATGCACGTCTGAAAATTGCTTGCCTTTTCACTTTTTACAAGAAGATTTTATGAATAGCCATTGCATAAGCAAAAGCAATCTTGGTCAGTGCAATCAATGAAAAAATTGTTGTCAGTCCCAACATGCTAACTTCATAATTCTGTATACTATGAATATTATCTAATAACAAAAAGAGTGAATACCACGTTAATATGACATATCTAGTAATTAAGTTAATGTACTTGCCAGTTTTTCTATTACTAGGATCAAATACCTGATATAATATAAAAGAGAAGGGGTTTACTTTAGCTCAAAGTTTTGGGATTTCAGTCTATGGCCAGCTGGCTCCAGGGAAGAAGAAAAACATCACGGTAGAAGAGTGTGGTGAAAAAGTTGATTGACTCAGCATCCACAAGGCTCTGAGAGTAAGGGACCAAGGCTGTGTCACAGAAGCTTCCCAGTAATGTCTAGGCCAATCTAGTTGACTATCACCATTTGCTACTACCCTTGAGGGTCTTGAAAGGTGAAGCTAATTCTCGATTATCCAGTAGGTTTTCAGAGCAACTGCATGTATGGTTGTGGGACACAGGCACCACGGGCTTCGAGAGAGCCACACAGAAAAGGAGAAAGTGTTCAAATGATGGAGACTTGAACTGGAGAGAAGTGGTCACAGGCAAAGGAAGCTTCCAACTACCAGCACTGCGTAGGCCAGCTTCTGAGCCTCTCATAGCCTTGCAAAGAAGCCCAGCATTCTTTGTTGACACCTGACTCCAGATCTCTCAATATTCTTTTTTTTTTATCTTTTTTTAAAAATTTATTTAGTGTGTGTGTGTGTGTGTGTGTGTGTGTGTGTGTGTGTGTGTGTCCAGCTCAGCCCACCAGGGGGCGGGGCTGGCTGGCATGTGGTGCTGGGGGATCGAACCGTGGTCCCTGTGCTTTGCCAAGCCTGTTTCAAGTAGGTGCCCTAGACCACTGAGCCATCTCTTCAGCCCTCAATATTCTTTTGTTTTCTTTTTTTTCTTTCCTTTTCCTTTTATTTTCTTTCCTTTCCTTACTTTTCTTTTTCTTTTCTTTTCCTTTATTTTCCTTCCTTCCTTCCTCTCTATTTTTCTTTTGCAGTGGCTGCAATTGAATTCAGAATCTTCTCATGCATCCAAAATAAGAACTCTACCACTGTTAGAAAGACTCCCAGCCCCATTTCTCTAGTATGAGGCACCAATTATTTGTTTATATGAATAGGAATTTTGCTGAGAACTACTTCTGACAATGCCTGGTACACTTGTACATTACAATTCATTTTTTGGAATACAGAGATTTTAGAGTCATACTAGAGTATTACCCCCTCTTAGAAGTAGAAATGGTTGCTTCCTACTGGCAATTTAACTCAATATATTACTGACTAGTATTACTGACTAGGTGAACAGGTTTATCAGTGTAGGGTACAAGTAAATTGAAATTGATGACTGGTAGTTTCATTTGCTTTGCTATTGGGCTTCACAAAAGAACCCAACATCAGCAATTTTAGAGATTAGATCAAAGCATTTTGACAACGCTCACAAGAGTGATATAGAAAGCTCATGTAGTATTATTCTTTTTTGTGATGAAAAGCTTGCAAGATTTACTCTTTTCACAAACTTTAAGTGTGTATTATAGTACTGTTAAGCATAAATAATATGTTTCATGTAAGATCTACAGGTGTTTTTCAATTCATATGCCTGAAACTCTATACCATTGACTAACAACTTCTCTACCCTCCTACCCACCTTACCCCACCGCTTAGCAGCCCCCATTTCACTCTCTGTGATTGATTATATTAATTATCTCATATGAGTGGATTCATGATCCATTTTCTTTTTTGTACCTGACTTATTTCCTTTGCCAAAAAGGCCTCAACCTTCATCTGGTTTTTTAATTTTACAACAGCGGTAGGGCTGATGGATCAGTATCACAAATCACACGGCAATGCTTATAGACAGGCTTTGCTCATAGTGTAGACTGTTCTCCTTGAACAAATTCCTAGCAAAATATATAATATGCACTCAAAATGATTTACAGAAAATTTAAAAGAGTAAAGCATTACTGACAAGTGCCAAAAATGCCTACTTTTTCTTTGTGTGTGTGTGTGTGTGTGTGTGTGTGTGTGTGACCCTTAGTGAACTTATCTACAAGAGTGGAAATAGTATCTGTATAAAGCCAAACATTTGTTACTACAACTTCTGCTTCAAATTGAAATCCAAACAGTTTTAAAAACAATCAACTCAATCAAAACCCACTACTTCAGAATCAATAGCTTCTTTGAAACCACAGTAACACTTAAATATAGTTAAGACCCGAATGCAGAAATTTGATTGGTTGGAAAGTTAATTAAACTTCTACCTTGCTCAAAGAAAATTACAAAAGGACAAAATTGTATTTTTCACAGGGATAAAGTCCACTGGAGTCACCAGCACTGGAGAGCTGTTGTTTTTCACGATATATTGACCAGAAAATAATGGTTTTTCACTATATTACTTTGGGTGTTTTTTTTGCAGAACCAGAGATTGAACTCAGGTCCTTGCACTTGCCAAGGAAACACTTATTCTACTGAGTGATCTCCCCACCATCACTTTTTTTTTTAAGTTTACTAGTGAGTGTGAACTTCTACTTATAAACTATTATGTCTTGTATTTTTATTGGTACACCAGTGTTTATATTTTGCCTCTTTTCATTATAATACTTTGCTGTTAGGGACAAACACAGAAGTGAGGGACTTGTTATGTAAGCCATGTGTATTTTCACTTAGTTTTAATGTACACATTTATGTAATATTTTAAGAAAAATTTAATTTGTCACATCATCTTTTTGCTTTATTTTCAATACTGCTGTTATGTCTCTAATGACAAGTAAAATTTAACTATATTTTCAAAGTTTATAAATTAGCTTACTCTTACATTTTAACTTTTAACCTATTTGAAATTTTTAACATTATGAAATAAGGACGTAATTTTATATGTCTATAGAAGGACAAGTTTTAGGATTTCTATTATTATTATTATTATATTTCTGCAGGGTCTCACTACACAGCTCGGACTCGTAGTGATACTCCTGATTTCTCCCTCCTTAATGCTGGGTTTAAGGCATGTGCCACCCTGCCCAGACTCCATCCTGGGTTTAGCGCACCCAGGGGTGGGGCCGGCGCAGCATGTGGTGCCGGGGATCAAACCCTGGCCGCTGCACTTACCTACACAAGCACTTAGTCCACTGAGCTATACGGCAGGCCCTTAGGATTTCTTTTTGACCCTTCTATTCTGTCTCTTTTTTATATTTAGCTAGGTCAGTGTCGATATAACATAGTACTAATTACAGCTGTTTACTCAATTTGATTGGTCTCAGGTATACTACACTCAGCTCTTACATCTTTCATATATCACACTTGAGGATAAGAAACCTATCTTCTGTGTTATGCACTTCTTAATACTAGCACAATGACTAGAAAATAGTATAATTCAAGGTATTTTGTTCCGTAAAAACTCCATTAAGGAGAAATGAAAAAAAAAAAAAAAAACTATTCTGTAAAAGATATACTTTTGAAAACACCAATATTGTAGAACTTCAGCTAATTCTAAGAATTTAAAATATATTTGCATATTCAGTATTAGCAATAACTGAAATGAGCACCCTGCCTAATAGTTCATCTTAAATAAACAAGACTAGAAAAGGTACAAGTTGTAAGCATCTTAGAACTGGAAATTCAATATCAGCCTTACCTAAACACCTTCACTGACCGGCAAGTCTTTCCATTTCAAGCCAATTTATCTATTCAACTATGAATTCTGCAAGGTTCTGTAAGCCTGAAACTATTTCCATACAGACTAGAATCCTTTGGCCCTTGCCTCTCATTTTTTTCCAACAAATGAAGCAAAGCAAAGTTTCCTTCTGTCTACTAATCTTCAAGATATCACTTGAATAAAATTACCATATTATTTATAAATATTTTCCCGAAGTTGCTATATTCTTATATTCTTTTTTGAAAATAAACTTTTTATTTATTTATTTGGCATAGGATCTCACTACACAGCTCAGACTCATAGCGATCTTCCTGTCTCAGCCTCCACAGTGCTTGGATTACAGGAGTGTGCCAATACGTTCAGTTTTCCTGGTGGCGTGCGGCCAGCAAGGCATGCGGTACCAGGGATCGAACTTCGACCCTGGTGTTTGCCAGGCAGGTGCTTAGAACACCAAGCTATCTCTCCAGCCCCAAGATAGTCTTATTTTCTTGAGTGTTAGAAAAGAGAACAGACATTAGTTCTTCAGATGCTGATGTGCCCTGAAACTTACTCATAGAATTATTTCCACTGAAATATCTATATCAAATAGTAAAGCAATGGAGTATTATGGTAAGTAGGGTGTGTCCAGGGACAAGGGGGTGTTAGGAAGTATGCATCCTTATCATTTTTAAAAACATCCTTGTCAGTGTGTGTGTGTGTGTGTGTGTGTGTGTGTGTGTGTCTGGTTCAGCCTGCCCTGGGGGCGGGGTTGGTACGACATATGGTGGGGGGGGGGTAGCATGGCTTATGGTACTGGGGATTGAACTGTGGTCCCTGCACACTTGCCTAAGCTTGCCTCAGCTGGTGGTTTAGACTGCAGAGCCATCATGCCGGCCCCCATCCTTATTATCTTTATTATCCATCATAGTAAGAAATAAGTGTATAGTGCTGGCTATGTGCTAGTAATGCTGTGCTTTGAAGAAAGGACCTAATTTTATCCCCATGAAATCCTGAGGACATAGGCAGCATTACAGCTTCCCTTCAGTTATGAAGGCCCGAGAGATTTTATGTAACTTGCTTTGCAAGCTAAGGCATCTAAAAAGGGACACGGCTGGTGGAGAACAAATCCTGAGTGAAGTGCCTTTGCTTTGGAATTCCTCATGATTTAGATGTTTGAATTTGTTGTTATTATTATTTTACATCAGTATTTAGTTTTTATTTAATTTCTTGAGCACTCATTTGAGGACTGTCCTGGCTGAAATATAACCTAATAAAATGAACATTATTTGATTATCATTTCAGAAGCCAGGGCTTTGGTACAGCATTCTAAGCATAATTTCCAGCTGTGACTTAAACTGTATTTGCCTCTCAAAAACTAATCAACAATCTCACACTTATAATTATTTATCTGACCTTCAGACACAAGGGTAAGTGGAAGACTTCCACATTCAGAACTGTCAGAAACTTGGATCGTACACCAGAGCGCACTGCCCTAGCTCTTGTCAACGTATGAAGCTTTGTTTTCTCTTGCTGTCAATTGGGATTCCTTTTTATTTTCCTTCCTAGTCATCAACCTACAGGTAATTGTTTCCTACATTATTGACCTTCCAAAGAACACACACAAACCTGGAACAATTTTTACATGTTTCCATGCATGTAAAATTACAATTTTAGAGGTTTACAGACATAGAATGTTTGTGGAGAACAAAACCCACCACTCACATTTTCTCTCAGTTTCCTGCTTGCTGTATTCATTGCAAAAGTCCATAGTATCAGGTCCTACATATGCACTGTAACTTGTAAGGATCCAGCATAACTGCTGTGGAATAATTTATAGGAGCTCATATTCATGAGTAGGGCTGATTTTTGCCCAGAAATCAAGAGAGGTATTCAATAAACCAAGTGTCTTCCCAAGATTAGTTGTTACTTTTTGATACTGCCTTTCTACTATTCTAAATACTTCCTATATTTCTATATTTCTAACTACTATAACCTTCTATATTCTAACTGCTTTCTATTTCTAACTACTTTATATTCCAATTTTAGAGAGCCTTATATGAATTTGCTTTTTACAAGCAAAATACCCTCCCTCTCACTTACTTACCTTTTCAGGCGACACAACATCTTGCCAAATTTCTCAGATAATAAAGTCTGATTGATAAGAAATACTGGAAAATTGCTTCTGACCGTGGAGCAGAAGGTGACAAAACTGTGCACGATTCTCAGTGCGGAGCCTGCATGTCCGTGCTGAACACGCAGAACGTGCGGCTGGAGCAAGCCGATGTGACGGAAGCGGCGCACTAAGCTGCACATCAGAGGTCGGGAGCTAACGAACGATTGCGATTTGGCGAGCTAAACTGCTAGACTGAAGGATGAAAACTTTCAGGGAAAATAAGTAGGTGGGTAGAGACAGAGCAATGTGAAAATTCTATTGATAGGCTACAAAGGTCTCACTGTTTTTGCTCTCTCTGAACGTCTCCACATATTGGATGGACTATGACAAGACTTTTAAGGGTAACATCAGATTTCAGAGCACCTCCCATTGATAGGAGCTGGTAGTACATGTATAGGTCTGAAATATGTACAGATAAAACACATTTGAAGATTGGTGGTGAATTTATTTGTGAGAAGTGTACTGTGCATGCTGAAAAATGATGATTTTCACACACTAGTCGTATTTCAGAGTGCTTTCCGTTCATGTTTTGCTTTAGATTTGGCAATATTACCATACACGGACTCTTGCATGTAGAAAAAAAGGAAGAGAGAAAGAGACAGGGAGCACGTAGGAGGAACAGCAAAAACTTACAGGGAGGGAGAGAGAAAGAGATAAAGAGTTATCTCTGGATTCCCAAGCAAACAGGTGAAAGTCTTTGGGTTTTGGGAACTTTTATATACCTATCTTTTGATCTATTTATCCACTAAATAAGCTAGCTATGCAGTATCGTCTTTTAAGTTGGAGTGCTTGAACTTGCAAAGTTAAGCATGGAAATATGAAGAGAAGAAGAAAGAACCTCTGGGAATGCTAGAATTCTCCAAGTCTTTTTAGCACAATCATTCCCTTGCATGTTGTTTTTTCAAGTTTATTTCCAAGCAGGATCTAGTACCTGCAAATGTATCATTCACTCCCCTCTGCCATGTATTTCCATAATTAGCAAGTTCTGTTCCTCCACTTTTTCCATTTCTTTGATGACCAACAGGCAGCAGAGGCTTTTTTTTTTTTTTACTCCTCTAGATATTCAATATTCAGATAAGATTTTAATGTATCAATTGACATTAATCTCACTAAGAACTTTACAGCAGGTATCCACCATTTGAGTTTGCATGAACTATTTGTTGATAGCGAGTCTTAATATATTTGTTGCCTCTTTAGGCATCATTTGGGCATTAATTATTTCAATCAAAATACTATCTTTTCCATACAAAATGTATTACTGGTTTAACATTTAATTTCTCACACCAAAAGTAAAATTTATTTCACCAAAATTAAAACCATCAAATAAAACACATGAACTTTAATCTTTCTTCAAACTTCCTACACACTGGTGTGTAAGTTTCACTAGAGCTCCATAGTGTAATTTGTTGTCTAAGTATCAAGCATATCTTGATAATTCATTACTAATAGATATATACAAGCATGTCATTCATTAACCTTGTAATTCTTTACAAACATCCAACACTATAACTCTATTTAGCAATTTGGATGTAGTCTAAACATAGAGAATCCATAGATGTTAAGGACATCTGTGGTAGCTTAAAATAATGAACAGTGAGAACATATTTTGTCCAGAGTCGACTGAGATATAACTAAAAAGAAAATGTCAGTTTTATCACATTAAAATGTACCATGAAATCATCTTGATAAAACTCTCTACAAACTATCTTGTAATAATGCAGTACATTTTGTAATACTTTAACTATATTCCAAATGCTGAATTTACCTATAGGATCAAGGGTACCATCATGCTACTTGATTTGAAGGCAATGAAGGCTATGGAATTTTAGTTTTATATGTATGTTTGCATAAAATCTGATGAAAATTTATTCTTTTACTACATAGGCATAGAGGATTCAATTTAATGAAGAATATTAAGAGTTAATTTGCAGCATAAATTTATCATGGGAATATTTCTTTTATTTTTTATTTATTACATTTTTTTTTAGTGTGTGTGGCCAGCTCAGCCCACCAGGGGGCGGGGCTGGCTGGCATGTGGTGCTGGGGGATTGAACCGCGGTCCCTGATGCTTTGCCAAGCTTGTTCTAAGTAGGTGCCTTAGACCACTGAGCCATCTCTCCAGCCCCTATCATGGGAATATTTCAACTTTTAACTTATTATGTATTTATGTTTTCTGCAGTGCTGAATCCCTGCCTTGCCACATCAGAGTTAAAGATAAATTGTTATGTGATTTCACTTCTTGGTTATCTCTCTTCCTCTAACAGCCAGTATGAGAGCAGGGGTTACGTGTTTTCCTAGTCTTACAAGCCATTCTACATTATATTTCTCATTTTCTGATTAGTATTTCCCAACATTTTGTGTTCCAGTAGTCTAGCTAAACATTAATATTTTAACTTTCTCTATCCTAAAATTTCTGCTATGCTTTCTCTTTGGAGGTACCTGCCTTCTACCCTTCTGGTAGAAAATTCATGCTTCCATGACATTATAGAAATGTGTAACCAATAATCCTTTTCATTTTCACAGAAAATTACCAATTTTAATGAGAAAAAATGATAAATTAAGTTTCTGATAATTATCTTATTCTAGACATCTTGCTTACAGCTAATGGGGTATAATAAAATTTAGTAATGTAATTTGGTTTTGATATCATACTTGTGTAATAGTTTCCTGTTACCTAGAATGTTGTTCCAGTTGACCAAGTTTTGTCTTATATTAGATTTTTGGGTTTTAGATACAACAAGGTAACTAGATCTCCCCTGTGTAAATCATTTTGTGGTTAACTTCTTTTAGATTCAGTGATAAAAATAAAAGATAAATCTACTTTATAACCATCCAGATAACCAGTCATATTTGTAAATCTAAAATCATCTTATTACAAAAAAAGTAAATATAAATTAAGAGTGCTTGAATTTACTTAGGATGACAAAACAGTAGTCATGAAAACTGCCACAAATCCTTAGTGTCAAGGAGCATGAACAAAATGCAGGAAGTTGCAAAGATAACAAAAGCTAATGGCTCTTGGGACCAATAGCAGTTGGGATTAAAACACACATGCATGCATGCATACATGCCAACCAACCTAAAAACAAAATACTGCAATAAATAAGTTAATCTCTACTTAGAGATATGAAAATGCTGGATAGATTGTCTGAATCCACAACTTATTTGGAAATAAATTCTGTAATTCAATCCCAAATTCTTATGCTTTTTTACTTCAAAAAGGCTTGAGTTATCTTCTAAATTATTTATTTTATTATCAGGTTCATTTAGTAGAATTTTGTATTTTTCAATGCTTTTCTGAATAATTTAGACCCTAAGCCTATTTTTTCATACCCCCAACACCACATTTAACTCTAGATTACTATTTATTCAATGCACAGGGATGCCAAAACATACACACGCTACTTGATATATCAAGTTGGAAGTCTTACATGGTAAAGACATCGAGTGCATCTCCAGCAGTTCTTGCCATTTCGAAGTAGGTTTGCAGAATATTGACAGTTCCAGAAAGCGCTTCATGGCCACAACCACAGAACAGGGCAACACCGGCATAGAGCAGGATGGTGGCAATCAGAGAGGCATAGGGAATCCCTCCCAGGCATTTAATGCAGCATTCAAAGCACCCTGTAGGAAAGCAATAGAGTAAGGTGAAAAAATCATATTTTTTTTTCATTTCTTAAAACTTCCAACTTCAATACTATGAGAAATTTTATTTTCCTTAATAGACAAAATCAGATTAACCACATAAACCAAGTCTTAGGGTCTCCTGGAAGGTATAAAGAGTCAGTTCCTTAGTTACAATCTGCCCTTCAAGACAGGAAAGTGCTTATGCCAATTCTAGCTTCTTCCTTCATCGCTCCAAGCTCACAAAAGCCCTTTCTTTCCCACAGAGACTTCCTGTGACATCTTCATCATGTACGCGTGTGTCATTCAGTATTATACTGTTTACAGATTTCACATGCATATATTTTTATTTTCATGATATTTATTCTTTTAATGTTTTGTGGCTGTACTTTTCAGTTAGTTGAATCCTTTTGGAGCATTGAAAATTCAGCAAGAAAATTTGAAAAGTGGAAAAGAATAAAATAGTATCTGAATTCATTGCATATGGTGACTAAAATTAACTCTGAGGTCTGTTGATTGCATATCTTCTTTGTGCAGTGCAGTGACTTGTCATGTAAGTCTGAGTTAGACTACGGTATCAGCTTTCAGAAAATAAGAAAGACAGGAACACATTGGATGTAAGACAGCAGATGAGAAAAATCCTCCTCTCATTAGTATTTTGTAACAACCTTTTTCTTTTGACATTATCATCTGTAAAAATGAAAAGAAAATAATTTCCTTTAAATGATTCTTTTGAAGAGTTAATAATCTAATACATAAACTAGGGCTTGTCATAGAATAGCTACTAAATAAACAATATTTTCAGAGTTCCTGTGTTTTGACTACATCCTATCACAGGAAATCAAATGCAGGCTTTTCTGTTTGTGGTTTTATGTTAGGGTTCCACAAGTTTCAGATTTTGGAGCATTTTGGATTTGCAGATGATGGATGCTTATATCTATCTAGCAACATATGAGGCATGAAATAATTGCAAAGTTCCTGTGTGAAGTAACATTATGTTCCCAGACTGAGCTAGTCTGCTATTTCCCTATTGCTCATTAGACTGGCTTTCTTGAGAATTCATGCCCATCTCATCTGCTTCAGAGGAAGAAAAAGAAAGAAGGAAAAAGGATTCTGAATTCCTCTGCATTTCCATAGTTGTTGCTTGTGAAAGAAAATCATTTCCTGAACATTCCTCCCCAGACACACACACTCTCATAAAATCTGGGGAAGGAGAAAGGTTAGAACAGCTTGAAATTTCATATAGGAGGAAGCAATTTCTCCAGCAGATGGCTAAGATCAGTATGTGTAGTATGTGAATGTCACTGAACAGTTTCAGGTGGAGATGAACAGGGTGGCATAAAAATCCCTGGACTACCCTTTTTTAATGTTCTAAAATTCCCATCTTAGAAATTATTTTATAATGGAGGAAAGCAAAGAAATATAAAGTTGGTGCCAATCCCCAAGAAGCTCCCTAATTTTAACAAATGTACCTATTAGCTCCACAACTTCAAATCCCATTATCCAACAATTTCTCTCTTTGCTATTCTCAAAGCGTAAGATCTGGCTATGTGAGATAATTACCTCATTTTTACAACTTAAGCTATCAAAACAGGAAAAGCATGTCCAACAAAACTCATAGAATAGACACCTACAAGGAGATTAAACAACAAATACTTATGTAGAAATTAATTTCCTATCTTCTGGAGACTAATGTCTACAACAGTAAAGATGAAATCAGAAAGACACTATCTTATGAACATACAATTATAAGACCACAACAGGTCACAAAAACTACCCCTGAGGAGCTCTGAATAATTTATAAACTAATCCAGAGTCAGTCTGTTCTGGGTTCACGTGTTCTCCACTGTGGTCTGGATCACCTGCATTAGCCACCACACAAGGCTCTGCATCTGCAAGGGGGACCATGCATGAAGTGAACGTACCAGGGCACTATTGGTCATTTTAATTCCATGGCACCTTTCACAGCTAGAAAGCTACAAGATAAATTCCAATACTGGGGTAAACTCAAATTGACAACCCCGAGTTAGTACACATTTCACATTGAATATAAGGTCTCCAAATGAAGTGGAGACCCCTTTGTAAATGCTGCCTTTTGAAACACTCAAAATTGTTATCATTTTTTTTTGACAAATTTAAGTTCCTCCAAACCATTACTGTGAGTTCAGGGTAGAGCCTTTCGAGTTCAGACCAGAACCTCAGGGATACATGTACTCAAAGAAGCTTTAAGTGTCTCATCAGGCGCTTGCGATGGGCTGCATCATAATCAGCCCCTGTCTTCCTATGAAGCTGAGTTCAGTTGCCTACTGCCTTTCAAAGAACACTCTCAGAACTCCCATATGGCAAAGCAGCAGATCATTTCAGTATTCTCTCCACCCGCCAGAATCCTACGTAGCTGCTGGCAGGGGAGCTTCTTTCCACCCACAGTGAGAAACAGCCTTGGCAGAGCAGAAGCATCACCATAGCAACAGGGCCCTGGGGCCAGGACGCATTCCCAGCAGTCACCCCTGCAGGCTAAGCATTCTGCAGCCGCTCAGGCTCGTCTCAGAGCTTTTACTGAACCGAAAGTGAAGAAAGAACGTTCTATTAAACGAATATTGATGAAAGTAAAGACAGTGGAAAATATGTTTCTTAAGAAAATCTCTAAAAACAATAGAGATTATGATGTATAAGAGACATTGTCAGTACTAGATATTATAAGAATAGAACCATTAATTCTCAAATAAAGCTGAGCTTCAAATATTAATAAATGATTTTCATGCTGTAACCACATATACACTAAGAAACATTGCGCATGTTCATTTCTGTTTATGTATACTGTTTTAAATGAAATAGCACTATGCCATTAGCTTTCAAATAAAAGTAAATATTGAAAGAATTATGAAGCCTTGTTTCCAGCACCCTCTCCAAAACATCAGTGCCATAAGCATTTCTGCAGTACTTATTAAAGCTATAAATTTAATTTTATTAATATAAATATTTCAAAGGAAATAAAAGCTCCTGTCATGTGCTATCTTCTATGAGATATATGATTAATGTGCCTCTATCCAGGTGTTTTTGAAATAAGCCCGAGCCTTTGCCTATGCTCACTTTCTCAAACTTCATCAAAATCAAGTCAGGGTGAAGAACCTGAACTTAAAAGAAAAAACAGACAAAAAGATGGATGGCCAGGGAGATGGCTCAGTGGAATAAGCGCTTCCCTGGCAAGCACAAGGGCCTGAGTTCAATCCCAGGTTCTGCAAAAAGAGAGAGGCGGGGAGGGAGAGGGAGGGAGGGAGAGAGAGAGAGAGAGACCCAGAAATTGTTGATTTTGGAAAAGAGATTAAACAGTGAGAGTAACAAGTGACATCGATGGCATATTGATCATTTATTCATCGATATACATTTCCTAGTAACCGATAAGGTCCCGTCCCTCATTATCAAGCATCCTGAGAGGTATTTGGCAGTCTTAGCTTGTTCCTTGGACTATTTGTGTACATTTGTCACAACGCTACCTTTCAAAATGTATCACATCATAGCATATGGCAATCATTATTTGTGATACAGGAAATCCTCACTTTCATTTTCTTCATGTGTTTTACGGCTATTCATGACATACTTACTTTATTGATTCAGCTGAACAATTCATCTGATTACATAAATTAAGTCATTAATATTTTAATTGTTATTTTTGGATTCATTTTGTATCTAGAACTATTTTGAATTTATATTGGTAATCATACTACCTGTGAAATTTTTAGCTCCATTTCTTTTCAATAGTTTCAGTTTTATTTATGTTTCCATCATATTTAATCAGATAAAGTGCAATGAGAAAAGGCATGCATATTTTTGTTCATGATATTAAAGAAAACACTTGTTAGCTTGATTTTAGTTTGTTAGCTAAAGAAGGCCTTTTTGGCTTTGAATTCTGTAACATGGATTATATTTTCTGTTGAAATACCTTCATTTTTCTTTCTATTTATCTGCAATTTTAATAGTTTTTTCCTAGGTTAAATTTGCATTCCTAAAAAGAAAAAAATATGCTTATCATTCTATATTTCTGCTGCACTACTGAAATTGTTATGCTAACATTTTTGGAGGGGTAGCACTGGAAATCTGTTCCAAGCTCTGGGTAGAAATGTTCCTCTTAGGCCAGGCATCATGGTGCATGCCTGTAATCCTAGCACTTGGAGGCAGAGGCAGGAGGATCATTGTGAGCTGGAACCAGCCTGGGCTACAAAGTGAGCTTAAGGCCAGCCTGAACTTCAGAGTGAGACCCTATCTCAAAAAGAAGAAAAAACACTGTACATCTCTAATCCTGTTTTTCACTTTCACTTTGAGACAAGGTCTTGCTAAATTGCTAAATTCTATGCCATGCCGGTCCTACCCTGGGCATGCTGAGTTGACCACAAGATCAAACACGGTGGTGCACCCTGTAACCCCAGCCTGGGGAGGCTGAAACAGGAGGATCACAATGAGTCTGAGCTACATAGTGAGACTCTGTACCAAATACATCAAAGTTAATAAATAAATAGATTGCTAAGTTGTTCAGGTTGGTCTTGAATTTGTGATTTTCCTCCTCAGTCTTGCAGAGCCTCAGTATAATAAATGACCATTTGCTGTAAACTTTTCATGTATCATTTCTTCAATCTTTAGTTGAATATTCACACAGGTGTCAAGCATTGTGCTAAATGTTCAATCTGTCAAAATAAAGTCAATACAAATCCCCACTCTGATTCTATAGAGAAAAGAGATAGAAAAGCAACAAGATGGTAAAATAATAGATTTGTGATTATGCAATGTACCAGGAAAAAACTCTAAGTAGAGAAGAGGAATAAGAACTATTAGAATAACGGGTTCAGTTTTGATACAGAGACCAGGAGTATAATAACTACAATAGCGTTTGTTTAAAAATATCTGAAGAAAAAAGGACAATTTATTAAATAAATATATGATAGCTTACACTCATCTTTAACAAGAGGGTAAAAGACAAAGCAAAACCTCTGACAAAGTTCAATAAAAACCACATAGATGGAAATTGGAGGAAAAAAATAAAGACAATTTAGAAGACCAAAAGAAAAAAGGTCAGCATCCACAAATAAATAAAGTAAGGTCTATCAATAGTAAAAATAAAGATTAGCAAACCATCAAACAATATAAACCCATCAGACCAGTCAAGCCATCATATCTGCGTAAGAGTTACCTACTGTTGAAATGCATGACTCCACATCCATGCACCCATGATGTTCAGGAGGGACTTCCCCTTTGGAGTCCTGCTCACAGAACACGGAGGCCTGCTGGTGGCTCTTTCAACAACAAGCTTTTTCTTCAAATTAAGAAAGACTCCAGCAGTAGGGGTCATAGATAATAAGGTCTTAGATAAAGCCATTTTTAACAGAGAAATGGACTCTATCAGCTGAATTCAAAGCCATTTTTTTTTGCAGAGATGTATTTCCAAAAATTTATAGCAATTCCAATTTAGCCTCCAGCTCCTAAAAAGGACATTTAAACAGAGTAGAGCCAACCTGACTTTCTCATAGCATGTTATAAGAGGAAATGTGTCTCTTAGACACAAAAGAATGACTAAATCAAACGTGCTTTGCTAGGTTTAGCTCATAAGGCCTGTGCTTTTGCCTTTCTGCACCGACAGCCCCAATACTGCTTGACTTTATCAATATTTAGTGCATGATTCTGAACACTCAGCATTTCTATACATTGTACTTATACAATTAATGTGAAATTGCTACCATAACTGAAGTTACACACTGCAAAATAAAAATCAGAGTTTTCTGATATTTTTTAGAAACTTTTCCAAAAACCTCCTATCAAAACACCTGGCATTATAATGTCCTGAGATGGGTGTTCCTCAGGAAATTGCAATTGATGTCACTAAGCCTGCAGTTTTAAATTACCCAAATAACAGTAGATAATCCCTATTTTTAAATTCATTATGTGTTATGGTACATAATAATTTTGCATTTATTTTGGAGATTTGGTACATATGCACATTGTACCTTGATCATTTTTTATTCCTTTTCCCAAAAAATTCCTTCTTACAAGCATACCAGGATGAGAAAAAGCAAGAGCACACTTAGGAAAAATGTTTTACTATAAAGTGCATAGAAAACACATTTCTTATTACCTTTAATTAATGACATAATAACTTTTAACTCATTCTATAGTTTAAATAATGAAAAATTAATAATACCAAAGTTTTACAGTTTTATGACAAGGACTGAAAGGCTTTTGAAAAAAAGTAATGACTCTTTACTTTGATATACAGATGCTCAGTGGATAATACAGGCAAGATAAAGCTAGCCAGTCTATTTTAATGTTGTTTCTTTCCCCTTTTATTAAGTAACTTCCTTTAACAATGATTTTTTGGGTCAGATTTCCATTCCACTGCACAGGTAGGCATGTTAATCATTTAAGGAGGGCCTCTGCAAGTATTGGTAGTACAAGACTGACTAGCTTTAAGTTTACCTACCCTACATTGTCTTGTCTTGTCATTGTCTCCTGCAAGACTAAAGACAAGAAAAACTGAGGTGTTTTCAAGACCTAATAGGACTTTGAATTGCATGTCTTTTACTAGATCTTCTTTAGACATCACCCTGAGGTGTTGCATAACACTACAGTCACTGCCAGAAACCTGTAGTCACCTTGGAACAAACCATCTCAAAAGGAGCTAACTCCCCTAAGCAGAGCATGATGGGAGCCCAGGCTGGCCCCTAAGGAGGAACAATCATCTCTTAGTGAGAACCAAATTGACACCCCAAGCCATGACAAAGACAGCCATGACACTGCCCAGGAGCTTAGAGAACCAGTCTTGAGAGAGTGATGAACCAGAACACATTTTGACTATAATACCTTAATTATATCTGCCTCTGGCGCCATCTACTGGGATGGAATAGGTTAGCTCATGGAATATGTTAGGGGTGAAAATGCCTTCTATTTAACGTAAAACTCCTATCAGTAACCTGGAAAGGAAGAGTTACAGATATTTGATCGATCCTGTCTTCTCAGTATAGCTATGCTGATTAATTCCTTGCCTGCTTTTTATCATTACGTTTTCTGCTTTGGGTTCTGGCGTCGAGTGGGGACATCTATTCACCAAGACTCCCCAAGGCTAGGCTTCCTATGCTGCAGGAACAAATTTCTTTAAATATATTGTGGCCTACACTAAGTACAGAATTAAGGTAAATATTTGAATAATGCAGTATGCTGCAGCATCACCAAGATAACAAACTTAAATGGCAGGTTTTGTACCTTCAACATCTTAGCCGTTGTGAAAATACTGGGCTTAAATAAATCAGTTTCTAATTTTAATAGGTACATCTTTGAAAGGAAGAAAGATCTGCAGTGCTGGTAGGCATTTTGAAACCCTCCTAATGTTTGTGGCTAAATATCAAAATCACCAGGAATTGTGTCAAAAATAGAGAGCCTGGGATCCCCTCTTGAGAGCCCTATCTGTTTTGATCAAGTGCTTCACTTGATTCTGCAGAACAGATGCAGCAGCATATGGGAATCATACGATGGTATATAAAACCATATTAATGTCTGAGTTACTTTAAAATTAATTTATAAACTAGGGTATATTTATAATACTGGGTTTAAAAGGACATTACTTTTTACTGTAAAACTTTATTTAACCCAACATATCCCAAGGTACTAGACATTCATGAAATGCAAAGTAAAACAACACTGAGGTACCATCTCACCCCAAAAACAATGGCTATCATAAAGAAATCACCCAACAACAAATGTTGGAGAGGCTGCCGGGGAGAAGGAGCCCTTCTTCACTGCTGGTGGGAATGTAGACTGGTGCAACCGTTATGGAAATCAGTGTGGAGATACCTCAAAATACTAGGACTGGAAATCCCATTCAATCCAGTTATCCCCCTTCTGGGAATTTTCCCAAAAGAAGTGAAAACTTCATATCATAGTGATATATGTGTGCTTATGTTTATAACAGCACAATTTGTGATAGCCAAATCTTGCAAACAACCAAAATGCCCATCACCTGAAGATGGGTGAAAAATATGTGGTGTTTTTATATAATGGAGTATTACTCAGCTATAAAGAATAATAAACTCAAAGCCTTTATATATAAGTGGATGCTACTTGAAGCTATACTCATAAGTGAAAGAAGCAAGATCCACATGTGTAAATATTGTACTGTCTCCCTAGTGCAAGAACTCGAAAGAAGAAATAAAAATTGAAAGGTGTAAAAACTAAACAGAAAGTGAGAACTTAAGGATTAACCAACGAAGAGACAGAAAGGAGAAAAGTTAGGAAATATGGCAGGGGCAAAACCATACATTTATATAAACAAGATGGTTAAGGCCATGGTCCTAAGAATTGCTATTAGGTTTTTGAAAATAGCAGATAATGGGTAGAATTCTCACCCTGACTAACTCTATATGCTGATATCTGTGAACTAAGCCACTAGACTGAGAACAGCAACGTGTAATACCAATATATCCCAAGATATTATTTCTTTTTTTATTTTTTATTTTTTATTTTTTGGCAGAACCGGGGATTGAACTCAGATCCTTGCATTTGCCAGTCAAGCGCTTATCCTACTGAGCCATCTCCCTGGCCCCTATTTTTTTTTATTTTTTAAAGAGAATAAAAATAATTTTAAATAATGGAAGTAATACAGAATTACAAAACAAGATGACAGGGACAAAAAGACAGTACTCTGAAAAATCTGGGTGAGCTATTAGCTACAATATGTGGTTTATAAGTAATGATACCAAGGAACACTTTGAACACTTTTCATCTGTCGAGAACGGGGCCAAGACTCCCTGTCCCGAGAGGTGTGATGTCAGGAGTGTGCTCTGAACAAGCCAGTTTCCCAAGTAATTATTAGAGCAGTTGTTAAAAGTGTGAAAGCTTATTTATTGTGAAGGTTTCAGAAATGATAATTTTCCTTGAGATATTTTCAATATAAAAAGTGTTTACTGATAGTTAAGCTACATGTAAGTTGTTTTTCAAAATTATAACACTAATTACGGAACATCCTGCCCTGGTCAGCATGACTTAGCAAAAATGATTTGATTAATTAAAAATGCTTCCCTAAGGCAAAAAAGTTAATTGCTTCAATAATGATTAGAACCATACTCTTCTGTGATAAATAAGGCCCTTAGGGGAGGGAACAATCAGGTGCAAACTTGTTTCTGATATGCATAAGCAATCGCTGGAAAGAAAAAATATGGAGCCCCGGAACTGGTCTAAACTCCAAACACCTGCAAGCCTTGGCAGTCCACTCCTTTCTTGTTCAGATGGTGTCTGACCACCCAGTAAAGACTGCTCTTCTTCCACCGTGAATGTACTGAGCACATATTACCTTAACATGATTTAGTACATCTGCTCACATATGCTTAAGATTTCTGGACACAGGTGGGCAGTTTCCTCTTGGGATTGCTCACCACAGCCTAAGAGTAAATGGCCTGCAGTCTTCTGGATGCTTGACGTTAAGGTGGATGCTCAAGATAAGTGTTTTCCTGTGTGTGGTGCCTCCCCAGGACCTCCCAAATGTCTGGGGACTTCGTAGCAGTATTTCACTTCACACGGCCTTTCCACGCGACTGCTTTGAACACTCTTTTGGCGTGGTGAGTTACAAATGGATGGATTCCAACAGAGCAGGAGCTCCACGCCAGAGAAAGAGAATGTTGCCCCTGGAAGAGGGTAATTCTAGAAATCTAGATTTGGAGGTGGGAGGCGTGAGGAAGTTCACTCCAATTCTGGATGAGAGGAATGGTAGAATTTCAGCCATCTTTAATCTGCCAAAACCTTATCCATCTTAAATAAAACTGCACACTCCAAGGATTGATGTCTTTTTCTGTATTACATTTGTCACCATCCAATATATTGCTTGTACAACTTGTTGCTTTGTTTATTGATTTGTGAAAGCCTAGAAGTGAACATTGTTGTCTTGTTAATTTCTTTCTTTCTTTCTTTCTTTCTTTCTTTCTTTCTTTCTTTCTTTCTTTCTTTCTTTCTTTCTTTCTTTCCTTTTACAGAATTGGGGATTGAATTCAGTCCCTTGCACTTGCCAGGTAAGCGCTTATTCTACTAAGCTATCTCCCCAGCCCCCATGTCTTGTTAATTTCGATGTGTCCAAATCCCAGAAGAGCTTTGACACTAGTTGGCGCTCAATTAATGTTAATTAATTGCAAAGTTTGTCTCAGCAAACAACAAGACATGTGTAAAAGAGATCAGTACCTTCAAATCCTCCCCATGTTTACCCTGCAGATAAATTATACAAATAGATGGGTCACTTTATAAATTAGATAACACACACACACACACACACACACACACACACACACACACATGGAGAGAGACAAAAATCTCCAAAGGAGTGAACAACAAAATTTCAAAAGACAAATGTTAAAAGGAAAAGAGAATATCATAGATTATTACATTATCCAATGTAAAGTATTTTATTTGAATTGAATCATATTTAACCTCTTACTGAAGAATTTAAAGACATTCTTGATAATGAAAATATAAATTTACTATCTAGTAATCTAAATAACTATGCAATAACATGGATTCAAATGAAAAAGAAATTAAAAAATCAAATTACGTTTAAAAAGTTGGCTTGAAGTGCTTATAGAAAGTTTGTTTCTTTAATTCACAAAAAATTAGTGATAATTATACATAGAATATTTACTCAAATATGGTAGTTTTTAATGTACCGTAATTCCAAGTTTTAAATATCATTCTTTTCAAAAAGCAGACCATTAATAATTTCTGTTTAATTTTACCACAACATGCTATTTTGACAGTATAAGGCAAAACCTGAAGAAACATTTTGTAATATTTCTTACATTGAAATGCTAACTCAAAGTATAGAAATAAAAATTATCTCCTGATAATCTTAACATGTTACTTTGCCTTAAACATTAACACAGTTAATGCTTAAATTTTTTTTCTTTTCATTCTTATTTTTTGTTTTTAGTTCCTTGTAACTTTTTTGTTGTTTTATTTTTTGAATGAATTTCCACATTTATATCTGGTAGTTTAAACAACTGATCTGAAGATAGCTTCTTGCAATACAGCAAGCGTTGTTGAATTGCTACCACTTTGCTTAGTGAAATTTGTACGTTTCTAAATTCTGTACATTTCTATTTTATTACTTGCTAAATGTGTACATTTCTGTTTTTATTACTATCTTGTAAGCTTTAAGAAATAAAAAAAAATCAAAAAAGAGTATGTAATAGTTTGTTAGCAACAGAAAAAAATCCCACTATTTGTTCAAAGGAGAATGCTTCCACAGCTCTGAAATGCTGCGGAGGGTCCAAGTCCTCTAATAAACACTTGCAAACAGGGAGCAAATGGCAGTGTTTCAAAGCAGAACTACCACTGCTGCAAATTCTCTTTCTTAGGCATCAGCGACACTACCCTGCATTTTTAAATCAATAGAATAATGTTTTTATTCTCTGTCTCTCTCCCCACCACCTCCGACCTCTCTTTCTCATTAGCAGAGCTATCATCGTGTCCTCTTTTCCTAAGAGGCCAGAGAAATATTGTTCTAAGTCCCAATACATTATCTTTTAAATGTTGTGGGGGAAATGTTGATTTTATTTGAGCCAAGCATAAGTCTGTTGCTTTGTTGCTTCTATTACCATCTGAATGAGCACTATGATTGTAGCAAATAGATGTAGTTTTTTTTATTACAACAGTTTTCACCCTCAACTAATTTATCCCATGTCTGGAATGTTTGATGTCCTTTGTTTCATTTGATCGTGTCCCCGATGACCTTTAGATGAAGAGGGGCTGAAAAAAAAGAAAAGGTTTCCAGGAGGATGAGGATTACAAAGCAGCCTACGAGCTGTTACAGCAGCGCACGCCTCCTGGCTGTTTGGTATTCTGCTCACCACAGGGCAGATCCTGAAGAGAGCTCAGCCTATGTGGACAACCTACACTTCACACAAATCTTTCTATTTCAGGTTACTAATCCCAGAATTTCATGAATACACACAAAGCTCATTTTCAGTGCTTGCAAGTCACCTCGGGTGGTTGTGAGGCAAAAATAGGAGTTGTTTCAAACTATTAGAAGAATGCCCATGGAATATGTGCAAAAGCAAAAATAATACACAAAAAATAGATCCCTAGACACTAATCCATGCTCTAGATTTGGATACAATTCTCCTGTAACGTGTTTTGCATATGACAGGGATCAGCTTCTGAGACCAGGAACATTGGTATTTCCTTATTCCCTCTAATGCCCATTACCTGCGACGGTCTTTTGAAACCACACCTTTTCTATTTATAATCTAGAATAATGAAGCTTATGCATACAATCTATGTGAGGATACATTTAGACAGCATTTTATATGGGATTAGGATCACAAACACAGAAAGTGCTAAATAATCTGAAGACTAGGCCTATTTTTATATTTTATTTTTGCTTGTTGCTGTTGCTCTGGTTATCTGAGAGACAGAATAAACCAACTTCCCCTACCAAAATATCTACCCTTGATTTTCAGTGTCTTGTCAAATCAAATTATATTGAGAAAACTATATTGGAATCAGCCTAATAGAATCAAAAGATGGAACTTAACCTGAGGAAACCTTAAGGGTGTGCCCTATAATATAAAGAAAGCCAGTGGCGTCTACATTTAGTCACACCGTTCATTGTTCAAATGTGTTGAAAGGAACCTAAAGAAAGTAATAGCAGAACTATGGCATAATTCTGCTTTTTTAAATAATTAGAAGTTGTTTAAACTTTTCTAGCATTTTTTTTTACTGTTTTGAGAAAAAAAAATCTAATTTTTTAAAAAAACTGGTAGGTTGTGAGAAGTGAAAGACTGCTTTTATTACCTTTCCAGCTGTTGTGCAAACTCATTAGCATATTTCCTCAAAATTCTTGGAAAGTGCTCCGCAAGGCCATTTGTAAGGTTTCCTACTACATGAGTGGCCTTACTCGGAATTAAGAGACAGCGGATATTTTTCTGGGTTTTCATGAAAACCTATTGACATCCTATGGTATCAACAAGGATATATGATGAAATGTAGACACTTAGGTAATTGAAAGAATTATTTTTATCCCAAACATCTGACAAGGTTCTTGTAAATAGTGTCTTGGATGTGAAAGAAAATAAGTACAGAAAAGGACAATATAATTGTAGACAAAATGTAACCAGTGATTTGGTAGCTTTTATTGTCAAATTGATCATAGAGAGTAGTTTATAACATAGTGTACACTATACAATATGCAATAATTTTTCTCTACTATTAAAATAACAGCACTTAAAGAAATCTTACTGTGGCTAATGTTTTGGGAGCAGAAGTTTATAGCAGCTCTAATGATCCATTATAATACAGAAATGACACATGAAATCTGCCCTTGCTGCTGCTTGGTTAAACAAAGGGGTTGTGTGTGTCTCACACTTAACAGGCTGTAAGTAAAGAGTTGGGCACTTGGAACAAAATGGGGAGCATCCAAGAGGTGTATGTGGCCATGAGGTCTTCAGAGCTAGGAACATGAACTCGGTTTAGGTTTCATCTTAGACAAACGACAATAAAAGAAAATGCCATTGTCAAAATTTTTGTTTCCTCTTAGGTATTTGCCTAGGGAGAAGGCAAATTTGTTTGAAGCTAATGTTCTAAAAGGGAGGTAAGAGGTATTTCTAGGAAAATCTGATTAGAATATTGTATTTTAATCAATGAGTCTCAGAAATTGTACTCTTCTTATTGTGGCTTAATTTCTTAAGTAACTTGAGAAAATATGAAATGTTCACCAAGTAAACTCATTTTGTTTTTGAAAGTGACGTTATTAGAGAGATCCAACCTTGTCATCTATAGAGAAATATTTAAGTTATACTAAACTTGTTTGTTGGATAAACAGAACATCAGTAAATCTAGTTCTTTATCCCAATATATTTGATATTGCAATTTCAAAAGCTTATATTAAAAAGAGTATGTATCATACATATCATGTAATCATGAGTAATGAATATTCATACAAAAATTGAGATGTAAGAGAGCTGAGATCAGTGTTTAAGAGTGGGTGCATGCTCATTAGGGGCAGTTCCTTATTCCCTGTAATGCCAATTACCTGCAATGGTCTTTTGAAGCCATGCCTTACATATTCCCTATCTAGAATAATGATAGTGACTGTACACATGCTCTACATGGTTATATACACATGCTCTACCTGATTCCACAAGAACCACTATTTAAGGAGGAACAGCACAGAACGGTAAGAGGGGAGTCTGGCTTCTGGCTGCTAAGTAAGTTCCACTGGAAGCATCCCATAGGTCACAGGCAAGTCTCTTCAACGTCCTTCATTGTTCGACAATGCAAATGAATGGAATGTTCTGGAGGGTCGCTTTGTGTTTACAAAGAACTATTAAAACATCTTTTAAAATGTTAAATGGTTTTGGTTTTCCTCTCCCAATTTTCAGTCAATCATCAACAAAGGGAGAAAAAAAGAATACTTTTATTTTCTCCAGAAAGCTTCAACCAGTTATTATCCAAGTGACAAAAATTTGATCAGAAGGGTATATGGCTGTATTCATGTTGAAACAGGGAGGAACAAGTTCTGAGGATAGGATAATGGTTTTCTGTTCAAATCTATTTGTAACTTCTCCTCAAGAGGCAGCCATGCCTTCTGAGTCAAGCTTTCTCAAAAGCTTCTGGGAAAATAAGGATGAGACTACTATGGTCCACTTTTCCCACTTGTTCATCTACTTGTTCATTTGAGAAGAAGGTATCACTTTAGTATGATGCAACATTTTGAAAGTTGGAAAGTCTTTCCAAGAGCCAAATTTTAAAACCTATTAAATTGTAAATTCTCTTTGTTTGCAAATGTTTTATCTAACATTTTTAATTACAGGGAAGGCAGGCAGCCCATGCCTATAATCCCTGCCACATGGCAAGTGGAGGCAGGAGCTCACAAGATGGCGCTCAGCATGAACAACTTAGCACAACCCTATATCAAAAAGAAAATAGGAAAAGGATGAATAGGTAGCTGTCTGAGGGCCCTGAACTGAGGTCCTAGCACTGCAAAGACAAAAGCAACAAAAAGTACAGTAAAAGGGATAGTTTCAAATATTATTTCAATTAAACATACTGCAAAATTATTATTTTTACTAAGATGATAAACTTTCATACAAATTTTACAGATGCCTGATATTTAAATGTATTAGCTTATATAGCCTGCCATTTTTCAGATTCCACTCAAATTGTGAGCAGGGATATTAGAAACACAATATGCATTTTGATGTATATGTAATAAATGGTTGAAAAATTCCAATGTATTAGCTAAACCTTTTAGCATTTAAAAAAATCTTGATAGTTGTGACATAGTCCTTCAAATAGTTATATCTCGGTGTCATTTGGTTATAGCACTTACTTTAAAATACAGAAGATACTAAGGAGTACAGATGAAGTTGGAAACCACAAAACACACATTTCCCAACATCGTGCACTAAATAACAATCACTCCACACACCTTCAATGGCTACCATATATCTTTTTGGACCTACTTGTACACAAGTGAATCTTGTCTTATGTAACAGCTAGACTAGCTCTCTAGTGAGATGCAGCATAAAAGAAGCTAGTGGACATGGTCACTGTTATGGTTTGTGTCTAGTAGTCCTTCCAAAGCCTCATGCCATCATAAGGCATTACTTCTAGAGTTTGAGATTAATTTATGATCAAGGCTGGGATTATGGGTCTTAGTACTGCTGGAATTACAGGTGTGAGTACAACACCCAGCCTGGGGCAGACAGCCAGAATACAACTTAAGGGAGACAGACTTCCTCTCTGTACTTCATCTGTACTTTCTCTCTGTTGCCATTGTTGCTGCTACTCCTCCCTTTTGCACTCTTGCTCTTCGCTGCTGCCATGAAAGGTTGATCTCTGCCATGTGCCGCTCTGCTTTGGGCCCAGCTGAGTATGGACTGAAACCTCCAGTAACTGTGAACTAAATGAACCTTTCCTTCCTTCATTTTAGTGTCAGGTATTTGACCCAGCAATGAGAGAAAAGTAACTGAGTAACTGAGGATTTTGGTACCAGAGAAGTGAGGTCATTGCTGTGGCTAAACCATGTGGATTGTAAGTTTTTGGGAATGCCTTAAGGGAAGTGATGGGAAAGGTTCAAAAGCCTACAAGAGAAGTGCTAAAACAGCTTCAGCTGTAATGTATGGAAGATTCTGGTCAGAGCTCAGAAGACCGGACAGCTGATAGAAATCCTGCCTGTAAAGACCAGGCTGGGAGATTTCTGTTGGGAGAAAAGACTACATTGGTTGTTGGACTCCAGATGATTTGTGTTATCGCTTGGAAGAAAGTTTGTCTGAATTTTGCTCATGTCCAGAGACTTTACCTGAGATTGAGTTTAAGCATGGTGGATTGATTAATCTGGCAAAAGATATATCAAGGCAGTCAAATATTGAGGCAGTAGCATGGCTGTTGTTGGGGGCTTTTAGCCAGATTTATGTTGAGAGTCAAGAACAAAGAGCCCAGCAGGATAATTTAAAATGTTGTGAGTTTGGCCAGAAAGGAAGCTCCCATAAAGCTGCAAAGATAGAGCTAAGATCTCCATTGCCCAGGAGGAACAGGAGAGTAGAAAAGATGTCCTCTCTGTAGCCATTGAGGTTGCTACTCCTCCCTTTTACTCTCTGCTCTGCCACCACTATGACATGTTGCTGTCTGCCATGTGCCACTCTGCCTTGGAGCCAGCTGATAAGGACTGAAATCTCCAGTAACTGGGCATTAAATAAACCTTTCCTTCCTTCATTTTGGGTGTCAGATATTTGTCCCAGCAATAAAAGAAGAGTAACTGAGACAAGCACCCTCGTTGAATTCAAGAAAAAAAGAAAAAGAAAATATTTAATGTGACCAGGGAAAGTACAGATTGTGAGGTTATGTGTGGTTGTCTGTAATATGAATGCGATGGTTAGAACTCCTGAAGTTACATTTGCATCAAGTCACCTCTATGAAGTGCTCTGCTAGGCCAGCACACACCCACTGTCTGTTGCTCAGAGCCCCCATAGGCTTTCGCCCTGCTGCAGTCCACCCTGCAACATGTTCCCTAATTATGTCACCTGGGACTCTTCCCCTAATGATTTTTTTTTAATCTTTATTTATTTGGTATAGGGTCTCCTTACACAGCTTGGTCTCATTGCGATCCTCATGTCTCGGGCTCCCCAGCACTGAGATTACAGGTGTGTACCTCCAGGCCCAGTTTCAGTGGCCCACACAGTAGCATGGCATGGGGGACCAGGATCGAACCTGGGTCATTATACTTGTTAAGCAGGTGCTTAGACCACTGAGCTATCTCCCCAGCCCCTCATTTACTTCTACTCAAACTTTTATTGTTCTCCTTAAAATAAAAAACTTATGTGATACAGGTCATAATTCAAAAACATAAAAGAGAGTATCAATGAGCACTCTGTGAAGAAAATCTATGTATCTGTGCTGTTTAATTATGCAGGGCAATTCAATATCTTGAGTCAATAGAAAAATAATATGTTATTTTTAACTGACATTATTTAAATGAAAATTGAGCTCCACTATTAATTAGACTGGATAGAAACTTACAAATCATAGTGAAAATAAAACATCAAATTTGTCTTATCAGATTTTATTCAATATCTTTAACTTATAGCCACAAATCTGTGACAGAGTTAAAAAAGGAACAAGTTCTGATTTTCTACTTAAATACCTCATTTACTACATTGTTGAATAGTCCATGGGGAAAATGCTTAACTTGTATAGCTTTGTCCACCATGGATGTGGCTAGTAGTTAATGATCATAAAACCCATTACCCAGTTATATATTGCCTCTTTTACCAATTCATTCACTAATTTTATTAACTGCAAAAGGTATTAGAAAACACAAAAAATCATTCCAGATTACCTCATATATTAAATGCATTGACAATAATGTAGCAACTTTTCACTCATTTGACTTATTAAAAATAAAATTATAATATTAAATCATGGCATACTTTTACTCAACTACAAATAAAACATACAAACACATGTAAATCAATTGCAGTCATTTTCCAGTGGGAATCTAAGACAAACAATGAAGTCTTTCCCCTTAAAAACACATTTAAAATGATCCATCACTAACAATGAAAACAAAACCATGAAACAAAACAAAAGTCTTAAAAATTTTCTTTGAAGAGTGCAAAAGATCTTTTTGGTAAGTACCATTTTGATAAGTGAAGAAAGCAACTGAACTCAAAATACATGATTATTTTTCCTGGATTTTATCAATTACACATTTAAATTTTCCTTTAATCTTTTAGTTATGTTTTTATTTGGCGCAGGGTCTTGCTATGCAGCTTGGACTTATAGTGATCCTCGTGTCGCAGCCTCCCCAGGGCTGGGATCACAGGCATGCAACACCAAGTCCAGTTTCAGTTCCCAGCTCAATGCAGGGCCAGCACAGCATGAACACCTGGGATCAAACCCGAGTTCTTGCGCTTCCTAGGCAGGCACTTAGACATCAAGCTATCTCTTCGACCCAATTTTATGGATTATATTTGATTATATACTACACAGTTTCCCATGACAGCAATTTCTCTTCCATCAAATGTATATGAAGACCAAAATCACAATCATCCCAGCCATTATGGTAAGGCTTCTAGTTGTGGCAGAGGGGCCTACTGCTCTACTAGTATCTCAGTCAGCAAGTACACAGTAGTACCCAGATCTCACATCTTTGTCCTAGAGTCAGTTACTGGGAAAACTCAAAAGTGGCCATATGTTTCAGTTATCTAAAACAATGCTAGCTTATCTGTTTTTATTCCTCAGGTTTCTCAATTTAAATGACTACGTGGTCACCACTTCTGGAGAATAAAAGAACTATGAGGTGAGAATGCCTTCTTTCTGACAAGTCTGAGTCCTGTCAATCACTGCATTTTTTTTATTTGTCCAAAGTCTCTTTTATTTCAGCAATGGGAATCCTTCTTCTATTGACAAGTACAAAGCTCTCCCTGCCTATCTCAAATCAGTTCCTCTACTCCTGGTTTCTGTCTTCTTCTACAGTTAGTCAGCCTATCTGCCATATACACTTAGCAGCTTCTCATGGCTATTTTCACTGGATTTCAGTTATCCTTAAGTTTTTTTCATTTGAGAAATTAATTAAAAATTAATCCTTATCTTCGCATGTCCTAACTAAAGTGTGTCTTCTGTTTTAGTCCACTTCTCTGCACAAACTGCTTCAGATTGCTGACAATAATTAAATTTTTTTAATCATTTCTGACTCACTGTACAAAACACTCTTCCAGCTGGTTTTGTGATCCATCGCTAACCTGAACCGCTCTCAAGCTTTCCTGTGTTCCCCACCATACATGATTCAGTTCTTCTGAACTGACCACTGATTATCCTCCCTTCTTCTTGGCCCTGCTTATATTTTAGCCAAAACATTCACTGAATAACTAGATTTTGGCTGCTTTATGGCATATCTTCCTCTGTTCCTAGGTCTCTAGCTCCTGCCATGGTTCTGCAAATCTGTCCTGTCATGCATTCTTTTGTAGTTCTTTAAAAGTTTTTTTAATGGGTCCAACTGCACATCTACTGACCCATCTTGATCATAAACTTTAATTAAAAAATACCATTTCACCACTTCATTACATCAATATTTAGACTTTCTCAATCTTAGAATAAGGACTAACTGGGTCCAGCAAGATAGCTCGGTGGACTAAAATGCCTACTTAAGCAAGCTTAGGCAAGCACCAGGACTGTGGTTCCACCCCCAGCACCACATGCCACACCAGCCCCATCCCCAGGGTGGGCTTCACTGGCCACAGAGTTCAGGCATAGTGGCCCACACCTGTAATCCCAGTGCTGAGGAGGCTGAAAGCAGGAAGATTACCATGAGTCTGAGCTGAGACCCTGCAGCAACCAAATACATTAAAAAGTAATAATAATAAGAACAAACCCTTGTCTGGCCTTTGAAACTCGGAACTCATTTACTGTCAACTACTTAAATGGCAGCCATCATTGTTACAGCTGCTACTGAAGTTCTCTGAATTCCTCCATGATATGGACCTTGTCCCTATGCCATTGTAGCTCATGTCAAATATCACACACACACACACACACACACACACACACACACACACA
>NW_004524697.1:1653382-1660999 GCF_000260255.1 Octodon degus | reverse complement strand
AATTTTTTTAAAAAGTTGCTTTCTATAAAGGCAAAAAAGGAATAGCAGATGATATTCAATGTTATGTTCAGAGTCTCCAGCCAAGATCTGGCAAAGGCCAGCTACTCATTAAATATGTGGTTCCTGAACAGTTAGAGTCTGAAAAGCACTTCAAATTGAACTTCAGTTATTACCACTTCTTTGTGTCTTCATCAAAAGAGAAGTCGGCATAATTCTTCCTAAAGGTTTCATCATCCTCTTCCCTCTTCATAAGTCCACCCAGTGACTCTTCAGTATTCTCACAGCACCATCTAACACCTAGTGAACTAAAGCCCTCACCCACTAACTCTCTGACCAGAGTTTGTCTTTGAGATGAACTCACACTCAGCGCCTGTCCCGCTGGCCAGGCTGTTCTGCAATCATGACGGGCATGTTTTTGTCTAGAGAAGTTTGCACTGGTTTGTTCTTCCTTCCTACTCTTTGTTCATATTTCTACTGGATTCCATTCTTTGCCTCCTCAACTCTTTTCTCAGATGTCAGTTTTCAGTAGTGTCCATGGCTGTGACCTCATCCAGAACTCTGAGATTCTCTCCATTCTTCAGTTTCTGAGTTAATTTGTTCTCGTAATAATCATTGCTTCCTAATACACTATTTAAATTCCATATGCTTGTGTTTATACAGTCTAATATGCAAAAGGACTTTTTCCTTGATTAGTTTGCTGCTGTATCTGCGACACTAACACCTATCTTACACCCTTAATATAGCCTTGTGGATCAAATAAAAATCATTGTCATCTCCTCCTCTGTTGGCTGCTAAAGTGTGGCTTCTCCATGATGTTTTGCTTGTCTTTATAACCCTGTAATAATACAGTTAAGAAAATAAAATGCTTATGTGCTGCCCTTCATAACAGTAAAAGGTAAAAATAAGAGCATAGAAAAAAATGAAACTGAAACCTTACTGAGACATGGAGTAGGAGTGCAATAAATGTAAGAAAAGAAAACACCTATGTGTGAATCTGCAGATACATAGACAAGGAAATGAAAATGCATAGAGAGGGCTGCTGAAATGGCTCAGCAGCATAAGCACCTGACTGGCAAGTGCAAGGTCCTGAGTTCAATCCCTGACACTGCCAAAAAAAGGAATAGAGAAATACACCAGGATGTACATATTGAAGGCATTTAATGCAACACTTTGATATTGAACTTGGGTATTCTTCCAGATTCTTTGCTTATCAAAGAGTGCTTTAGGAGAATGCTTATCAGAATGCTTTAGGCTTATTTCAAATATAGTATAAAAATGAAATATCCTGCTATACACTGGATGGGAAAGACTAAGTGTAGAAAACTGAAAGCAGAATGAGAGTGGACAGACACTGGAGGTTTAGTGCCTTATTAGATGTGTGAATCAAAACCATTTATTCACCTTTTCTGGAACTCAGTTTTTCTTTTGTTTCATAAAACATTCACCTGAGGTTTTACTAATATAAAATGGTGATAATAAAACAGCTTTAAATTTCACACCTTGGAGATTAAAAGAGAGTGCTACCAATAGTAAAGCATGAAAAACAATTGTTGAAATTGCTCTGGTACTGTATGTAAGTGACACTATCCCAAGGAACAAGGACTCACTGTGATGCCACGTACATGGATTATGCATTGGAGAAAAACTTGCACCAATCATATATCCAATGAATACCTGTCTAAAAAGACCTGAGGGGCAGGCATGGTGGCAGAGTGCTGCAGAGCCAGCACTTGCAAGGCTGAGGCAAGGGCAATGAGCTTGAGGCCCGCCTGAGCTACACAGTGAGATCCTGGCTTAAATACACACACACACACATACTCATAAACACACATATTCAATTATACACTTTAATTAACATAATTTAATCATTATGTGATTTTTTTTGTTATTCAATTTTCAAATTTTATAATTCTCATGTCTCTCCAAAGATGATAGATTCTTACAAAAGTATATGTGCCTGTGTGTGTTTGTGTGTTTATGCATGCATGTGTGTATAAATATATACATTTTATAAACAACTTATGCAATCTCAAAAGGCTAGGTATTTTAGAGAACTGACATCAACTTCTATAAAGCAACTATAGTAAAGTGGATAAGAAAACATCCCATCATGTCTTCTATCTATCTATAGATAGATAGATACTGATAGATAATCCTTTGGCATGAAAGTATCATCTACCCACAACTAATTCAAATATTTAATATTGAATTTTAATACTATTTTGCAATAATAAATATCAGGAAAGCTCATTTTAGCCCATGGATAATACTCCTTCAGAGAGCTGAATATTATCTTCAAAGTGCTCTATGTCTCCAAGGAATACTATGCTAGTGAGTCTTACATTTATATAGAAGTTTGATTAGATTTTACTTTTATTGGGTCAATTCTTAGGAAAGAGTTTTGGAGCTAATATCTGTATTTTGTAGCCTAAGGAAATTGAGCCATGGGAGTACGAACTGCTTCGCCTAAGGCCACACAAGTTCTAGCAGGCAAGTTGAGCTATAAGCCAGAACCACTGAGTGTCAGATCCCGAAAGGGACTGGTAATATAATGATGAATGGAACTGAAATGTGACATCTTGCATGATATATAGCCCATGGAGAAATGGATTTCTTTACTGTACAATAGTTCCACTTTATGGGGAAAAATTGCTTGGGAATCCTGTAAAGCAAACAAAAACTGAGAAATCAAGCTACTTGAACTGCTGAAACTTTAAAAAAACAAACTCAGTTATCCCTTGTGGGTGCTGGTGTTTCACCTATGTCGGGGAAAATACCTCCTTAATGGAGAGATTTGACTCATGAATGCAATTTCCCTTCTTGAAGCAAATATTTCTTGCAGGTCAGCAAGTGCTATTTATTTTACTCAACCTAATGAATTCACTCTATCCAAGAAAGGCTATAAAATGATAAAATAAAAAGACCTAGGTTAAAGACTAAGTTGTTCATCTATATAGCTCTTGTTTTGATCATGTCTGAGTTGTGGAGTACATAACATGGGCACCTTAATTTGATTAAAAATTAAACTTATATCTACAGTGGTATTTTATGAATATTTAAGAATTGGTTTATTTCAGAAGGTTAAAATGCTGGCACAAATTACTATACTTATGGCATTTTAATTTAAACTTTTATCCCAAACAGCTAACTTGATTAAGCACATGTAAGTTAAAGGCATACTCAAAGGTACCAAAACTAACCTACAAGTGACGTCCTTCTAATTGACTTGCATTATCCGAAACTAGAAAAAAATAAATGTGTCTTGATAAAGTCCGTTTCTCATATTGTCTATATTCAATCTGAAGTTATGTTGTTTTATTAATATCTCCCAAATCTTTTTTCTCCTAAGTCAATGTTTCCTTGCCCATGGCATGGCTGGTACTCTAATTTGCAACTCTTCAATTTGCACTTCAGCTTATGGCTCGGAATCAGAGCCTGGCTTCCTGCCTTTGGCTATTCTAATTCACAGCCAAGCAGCTACCAATTACCACACCTCATGACTTCCAACTCATTGTTCCCTAAATACAAATATGTAGTGGGATTTTTATATTATTATTGGCTTTGCTAAATTCAAGGCTTATCAATTTATGTTAAATAATTGGGGATGTAGCCAATGCTTTACTTTATGAAATTTGTAATAGTTAATCTAGATGCACTATTCCTTATTGTTTTGGTATTTGGCATTTCAAATTTGGTGACCAATGTATGTCATTCTTCTACCATCTCAGATTATATCTTTGATTATCTATAAGAAGTCTTCACACTGCATATACTATCCAATCATCAAAGGAACAAGTTATTAAATACCTGTTTTCTAAAGTCATGAAACAACACTTATCTTTGTTTCGAACTTTGCTTCTCATTCTGTATTTTATGTGTCATCAACATCTCATAACAAATTGTTTTCAGAATATATCCTTGCAGAGTTTTACATTACTTCAGTCTATTTTGGATTTCTAAAATCTGCAGTTATGCCTTTTCTGGACAAAAAAATATTTTCTATGCTCTGAAGGGGTGAGGAGGCAAGGTGGATCTAAATAAGAGATTCAGTAACAAATAGGCATAGATCTTTTTAGGAGCTTAATATCTTAGTGGTCATAGATAGAGAAATCTGACTATAGTTACACTGAGAATTGGTCTTACATTTGGTGTAATCTGGGAGACAAGGAGTTATTAATGATTGTTTATATTAAGAAGTATGTTTGTAGTCCTTAAGAACAAAAAGTACAGGAATCTAGATCTGAATGTGATTGCTTTTAGGAAATCCTTGCAAACTTTTCATTAACACAAATTAATAATAAAAATAGAATATAAATTACTAGACTCCACTACAAATAATCATCAAGACTATTTAAACACTTTAGAAGACAAGTGCACCTGGAAGATATATGTACAGTGCACTGCATCATTTAAAAATAGACTGCATGACAGTATAAAGGCAGGCAAGCCCTTTCTAATCTTAATCCAATACATTGAACCCATATAGTCCTGAGATTAAAAAAAAAATCTTATGGAAAACACCACTGTAAACATTTTATATAAGCCAAGGTAGAGTTTTGGGCTGTGGAAACCCATTTTATCATTTTCTTAAAATTTTTACTTTGTTATTATGATTATTTTCTTCTAATAAATAGTATAAGAAAAACAAGTTGATTAAAAAAAAACTTCCTGAAAATAATTCTGATAGTCTAATTATCAAAAGGATAAATTTTGTTCTCTATAAAATTGGCAATATATGATTTAAATGAAAACTAACCTTGATTAAGTAGCTGGTCATGTTGGCCTCCAATCCCAGTGCTTGGGAGGCTGAGGAAGGGGGATCGCTCTGCGTTTGAGGCCAGTCTCGATCACATGGCGAGACTGTCTCATGAAAAAGTCTTAAATAAGCTACCCTAATAGCTAAAATTACTAAGTGAAAACTTTTAGAGAAACACAGTTTTTTTTTTTATTTATGCACAGGATAGCTGAGATGATTGTACTAATAATTCCAACAGTTACTTGAAAATAGCAGTTAATGTTTAAAATTTTCACTTTAATGTTTAAAATTTTCACTCCATATGCTAATATCTGTTACCTGAGCAACTGCATTGAAGATAGCAATGTGTAATACAACAA
Organism: Octodon degus; assembly: GCF_000260255.1. NCBI lineage: Eukaryota > Metazoa > Chordata > Mammalia > Rodentia > Octodontidae > Octodon > Octodon degus. The sequence continues at coordinate 1,655,884 of NW_004524697.1, read as the reverse complement.
CTACTGTTGAATGCCTCTCATCTGGTTCTAAATGTGTATGATTTCCAATGTCTTATCAATTATGATTATACTCTTTAAAATAAATTTAAATATAATGGAAAAAAGGAAAAAGAATTAAAGTTCATTGAAAATAAGGATTAATGTTCAATTATTTGTCCAGTCTTGTATACGTAGATCTGTAAATCTGAGAAACAGATCTGGTGATAAAAATATACAATATTAACTACCATTGTTAATTTGCTACGCTTGTTTTGAAAATCTGTACCATATGGATCGTTATATGTTACTGTTTCTGTCTTTGTTTTTGTTTTTACTCTTTAAAACCAAATCATATCAGATTTTTAAAGAAGTTTATTTGTTGCAGATGCTGTGTTTCCAAGTAAGACTTGTATAGGAGACAAAAATGTTTTAGTCCACACCTAATATTTAGTCCAAAGCCTGTATTATAAAAAGACGTTTATTGCTAACTTGCATGTATGTTTTCAACGTGTTCACAAAGATAAATGTACAACAAAATTGTAACTTGTGCTTTCTTCTATGTTTGAGCTGTCCCCTCACTCAGTCAGCCTGAACTCTGCCAACCCAGGCTACCTTTTCACTTGGCGTTCTTCTGCTTGACATGCAATACCCGGATATCCTCAGAGCCTATTTCCTTGGACTTTTCAAATCTGTGCTCAAGGGCCAGCCGAATAGCTCAGCAGATTAAAGCACATGCAAGCAGGTGCAGGGGCTGGGGGTTCATTCCTGGGGCCTGCCTGGCCGGCCCTGCCCCTGGGGCTCGCTGAGATGCAATTGAGACTGGGTGTGGTGGCTTGCCTGTAATCCCAGCTTTTGGGAGGCTGTACACAGGAGAATCACTAGGAGTCTGATCAAGTAGTGAGACCCTGAACGTCCTGCAGACTCTTCCCTAAAATACAAAAATAAATAAATAAATAAATAAATAAATAAAAAGCAACTCCGTGCTCAAGGGTGGTCTTCTCTGTAGCAGTCCTCTCACATGGCCCCTCATGATGCCATTAAAGCAGAAAATCCCCAGATTCTTGGGAACAAACTATTCGCCTTCCAATTTTTTTTTAACATTGCTGTGAGTTTAAAATCAGTCCTTCTCTCTGACTTCTCCCCGGCCACTACAGCGTAAATTTAACAGTAAGCTTAAGCCAGATATGCTTTTCTCTTTTTCCTCACTTCCCTTTGTTAGCAGAGCTTGGTATGCAGGACAGAGCCCTCAGGTTCTAATATACCATGGGGAGAAAGGCAGATGTGTTTGTCTAGAGAAAGAGATTGAGGAAGCCCATCTTGGCAGGAGCCTGAGGTACTGTTCTGTAGCGAGGAAGAGGCATAAGACTCAATCTAATTTCCTACCACTGAAACTGCCTAAAGCAACCTAGAATACCCTTCCATTTTTAGTCACATCAATTAAATGTGCTCAAGTTATCGCTCACATTGCTTTCTGAAGAGTCTGAGTGGGGGAATCTGCCCTAAATGCCAAAAATGTCTCTAATATTCTTTCAAATTTTTCATACATATTTATTAAGTTCTTCTACTCATTTAGAATACATCAATGACTAACACACAGAGACCCAACTTTCCATAAATTACTGAGAACTCTACTCATGTTACTGTGCTGTAGGACTTATTTCTCCTAATTTTCCTTATCCAGTGTCCCTTCCTCTTTTCCCTTACTTCCCTTTCTAGTCACTAAGGACTACTATTCTCCCCTCTGTCCGCTTTTATTTTTTTAAAGTTCTATATATGTGTGAGAATGCATGGTATTTTCATCTTTCTGTGGCTGGGAGGCTCATTTAACATATTCCCCAGTTCTACCCACTTTGCTACAGTTGACAAAATTTCATTTTTTATTACTCAATAATATTCACATATATAGAAAGAGAGAGAGAGAGAGAGAGAGAGAGAGAGAGAGAGAGAGAGACAGAGAGAGAGTCAGAGACAGAGACAGAGACAGAGAGACTATATTTTATTTACCCCTTCATGTACAAACAGATTCTTTGGTTCATTGCACTTTTTGTCTGTTTTAAAGTGCTGCAATAAACATGGGAATGCATTTCTCCTGAATATATAATTTCATTTCTATTGGATAAAATCTAGTAATAGTATAGTTCAATCATAACATTATCATTTTTAATTTTTTGAGCAATTTCTACACTGTTCTTCAAAATGTCTGACCTTATCAAAATATTAATGATATCGAGCACAAAAAATTCCTACAATTCATATGAAAAAGTTGCTCAATAGCCAAAACAATCTTGTAAAGAGAACAAAGTTGTAAATATCACAGTAACTGACTTCAGCACATACTAAAAAGCTATAGTAGCCTTAGCCACATGGTAGTGCCATGAAATCAGATACAAAAGCAAAAGAGCAGTACAGAGAACCCAGAAATACATATACACATTTATGGCAAACTGAACTGTGACAAGGGTACCAAAAATACAATGGATAAAGGACAGTTGCTTCCCTGAATGATTCTGGGGATACTGAGTA
>NW_004524697.1:1638447-1653282 GCF_000260255.1 Octodon degus | reverse complement strand
GGATCAAGTACCTAAATGGTATTAACCTAAAAATATTAATTTACTAGAAAAAACATAAGGAACCATTTCAATGGATTATTATAAGTAATGATTTTTGTAAGTTCTCAAAAGCACAAAAAATAAAAATAAATAAACACATGGTATTATAACTAACTAAAAAGTATCTGTATACAAATTGAAGCAGAGTCAGAAGAAAATACATGAAGGGGAACAGGATATTTTCATTTTCATGTTTTGCACATATTGCATAAATTTCACATTTTGCATGTGGAATATGCAAACTCAATAGCGAGACATCTCAGTGTGATTACATATGTGAACATTACCTGAACAGATATTTCTCAAAAGAAGTACAGAACTGGAGGTGTATGAGAAAACGCTTAATGCCGCTAATCATCAGACAACAGCAAATCCAAACCACAAGGAGAAATCAGGGAATCCCAGTATCAGGAGGCTACTATCAAACTGTCCAAAGAAGCTAACCCTGGCAAGGATGCTCAGAAAAGGGAACTTATACACACTTGGCAAGCACTAACTTTTTTGCAAAACCTTTACACTTCTTAGCATTTGGACATCTCATCTCAGCTTTACATGCACATTTCCATATTTTATGTTTGTTAGGAGATCATTTTTAACCAGAGTAATGAATGCAAAAAAAGCCCCACTATTTATTAAAGGAACCTGGTAAATTATTACCTTGTCAGTGTGAGTAATTAGCTTCTGAAAAATAAAGCAATGAAAAAATGGAAAGGAAAATTGTGTGTCCAAATGTGCAATCCTATCAAGGAACTAAAATTTTAATTATTTTTCAACATTTGATTACAGTTCACCTGTAACTTAAAGTATCATTGAATTGTTATTTTTCTCTACTGTAAAGTAATTAACTCTAATTTCTACATTTTTACAATGAAATTATAAATTACATTACAATAAAACAACTTAGTATTGTCTTATTTCTACCAACATTGCTATATTGCTATAAATTCTTCCTTTGCTATAGAGCTAACTTTTGTTGAATTTATTACTGTACTATTTGCCTTTTCAATAGCAAAAGAAACCTTAGATAAGATAAAATTCTGTAACTCACAAGAGGAAACCAATGTTTCACAAGGTAGATTAGCTGGAAAGAAATTCCAAGTCAACAAGTGATTCTTTATCTCCTTTGACAATTTTCTTTTTATAATTGCATATCAATATTATTAGTATATTTTCCTTGAAATGTGTGAAAGACCAAATGTAAACTGGAAGTAGTTATCATGCTAGATATTTGTTCCCTCAAAACCCCTAAGGGTGCTCTGGACAAATAACTGGATCTCAGAAAAAGATGTAACAACTGTTCTATGAAAAGAAACCAACCTTATCTTTTCAAACCTTCCTTAGAGGGAGTTCCCTTTTGGTCCCTAGCAGCTACTAGATGCCTGAATCAGTCTGTGTGTTCAAACCCAGAGTCACACAGGCACATCACTGACCCTCTCACATGCAACTCATTGCTTGTTCCAAAATTAGGAGCACTCACCACATTGAGCGATTATGAAATGGGAACATTAAATGCTAGGTGGGAAATTGGTGCAATTATAAAGTTCAATTTGTATTTCATAGTCCTTACTTTCATTTTTAATTGTATGAATTTCAAAATGAACATAATAAACTTAAGCAGATTGATCAAAGTTTTGGACTCAAAAGGGGCAAAGCAATATATAATTCAGCAGCTTAGTTTTATTTTTTAATTTTAATTTTTTTTTTTTTTTTTGGTGGAACTGGGAATTGAACTCAGGCCATTGGGCTTGCCAGGCACGTGCTTATTCTACTGAGCCATCTTCCTGGCTCCCTGTCAGCAGCTTAGATTTAGAATCTTTCTTTCTAATCTCCATTCTATATTTGCCCTGCAAAAACAAGAAAAAGTTTCTTTTGCTGATAACTCTACCACCACCTATCTTTCACCTGCTGGCTGTCTTTAATTAACTCAAACTTGTGGGACCCAGTTGGGGCAGCACTTGCCCCAGAAGCTTTTGTCTGGTTTATTCTAGCACTGTTTGTGAACTTATGCCACTAACCACAGTCTAGTCACATCAGCGGGAGCGTTGTGCTGGTTCAGGTTCATAGAACCTAAAATCCTTGGGGGCAAACATGCTTCCTTTGTAAGTACTCAAAATTATTAAATGTGTCTGTCATATAAATCCTACTAATAATTATATTAAGTGTCAAATAAAAAAATAAGCTTAGGAAATTCTCAAAATTAAGATCAGGTATAATTCCAAATATTTTATTTCAGAATCAATAAGGATCATTTGTTCCATTTTGAAAACTAAAAGGTTGATATTTTAAAATAACTCTGGGGGCTGCAATCACCATGAGCTGGAATTCAGCCTTGGCTACTCAAAAAGTTCAAGGCCATCCTGAACTACATAGAGCCCTGGGGTGGTGGCAAGTTAGACTTGTGACGTTCCATAATTAGAGTAATAACAAAAATGAGTCTTTTGTTTAATGATTATTCTCATGAAATATATGTAAATAAATACAATTTGTCTATGAAAAAATTCTAGATATCCTGGTAATTAGGAATTAAGTAAGCAAAGACAAATGTTGCCTCAACTTTTTGAAGGGGACATTTGGAGTGACAGGAAGCCTTAGAAAATACTAAATAAGTTTGGCTTTAGAGTCTAAATTCACATAATTTGACTGACATCTGTTTTTGTCAATACTTCCTAAGAACTACTGCTACAAACTGATTGCAGAATATTTTGTCTAAGGGAAATAATATTCTCTACTCATACAGTTCAACCACATTTCTAATTATTTTTATTATGAATTTTCATGTTAATTGAAAAAATCTTAACAAGTACCATGTTTCTTTATGGTTCTCAAATATGTTTAAGAAGTTAAAAAGAGGGGCCTGGGAGATGGCTCAGTGGAATAAGCGCTTCCTTGGCAAGCGCAAGGGCCTGAGTTCAATCCCCGGTTCCACAAAAAAAAAAAAAAAAAAAAAAAAATAAAGGAAGAAGAAGAAAAAAAAAAGAAGTTAAAAAGAAAAAATAAATAATGTAAGACATTTTAATTTACATGTTAGCCAAAGTTTAATGTCAATTTTAATAAAAGTTCAGGTATCTCATCTAATGCCGTTGATCACTGAGGAAGAACTAATGTAATGGAAGTTTAACACTTCTACTCCTATTTAAAAGAAGCCCAGCAGGGCTGGAGAGATAGCTCTGTGGTCAAAGTGTCTGTCTGGCAAGCACAAGGTTCAGGTTTAGATCTCCAGTACTGCATGCCATGCAGACTACCAAAACCGGGCAGGATGACACAGACTGTAATCCCAGGCCTAGGAAGGCTGAGACAGGAAGATCAGTATGAGTCCGAGCTGCATAATGAGACTCTGTACCAAATTATTCATTCAGTCGATCAATCAATCAATCAATCTTTAAAAGAAGTTCATTGGGGGTCAGGGATATGGCTCAGTAGAATAAGCAGTTCCCTGGCAAGTGCAAGGGCCTGAGTTCAAACCCCTGTTCCACAAAAAATAGAATAAAATAAATTCATTAATTAAAAGGCTCTGAATTCATAAGGTTAGGGGGATATTAAGGCCTGAACCTAGTTCCTTTACACTCAGTGATAGCCCCACCTTTTTGTACCTTTTATCTTGAGACAGGCTCTGAGGTTACCCTGGATGGCTTGGAATTTGTCTTCTTCTTGACTCAGTATCCTACGCAGCTTGAAATATAGCGTTGCGCCACCACACCCTTCCAGCCTTCTATTTGTAAAAGATTTTAAGAGTAGTAGTATTGAGAAAGCTTGGATGTCCACAATTTAAGTAACATTTTGGAAGGTCAGAGGCTATTTACTGATTTGTACACTGGAATCCTTAACCAGCTTTGGTTGGTGACCACTGGGTCAAGATGTTTGGCTTGGAAGCTAAGGGATTGATAAAATGCACTACTGGCTGTGTTTGGGTGTGTCATAGCTGAGTGGAACTGGGCACTCTACACAGTCTCCGGTCACTACTCTCCGGCACTGCTCCCTGCTCTGCCTTCAGAAGGTCACAAACTGAACAACTCTGCTGCACCACAGCCCTCCACGATGATGGTGCCCTGGTGCCCCAGCACAGGGGCTGGGACTGTGCACCAAATAAGCTTCTTCCTCCTTTAGAGTGTGAGGGTCAGGTATCTGTTCCCAGCCACTAAGAAGTGACTATTATACACCTCTGGGCTTCTGCATTTCAAAGAAAAGTTCATAGTTCACTACGAACTACGGTTCACCATGGTCAATCTCAGACAATTCTGGAATTGCCATTATGCTTCACTGGCAGTACTGTTGTCTTGATCCTCTTGGAGATACAAACTTGAGAAAATACTGTCATCGTCTTTGCTTAAAATCATCTTAGGAAATTAAATATAGATGCTTAATCAGCAAGCAAAGGCGTCAGCTCTTCTGTATTTTACATGATGTCTCTGAATATGCTATCTTAGAAAGTGGTAAAATAGGGTCAAAACGAATAAAGAAAACGAAGGAGTCAGAATTGGGCTAGTAAGTGACCTGAGAATATTTTAAGCACATTTTGCTACTAAAAAGCAGAACAAAACAAAACAGCAACAAAACCTTTGATAACTAAGAAAATACAGAAACAAATTTTTTAAAAATGTAAATATCAATTTTAGATAGGAGCAAAATGATCATCTGGTAATTTATTTAAGATGCAGAAAAACTGATTAAGTCAAAGATATTGGATGAATTTTCATTTGAGATACCTTCTACATTCCTACCCTGCCCACACACCATCTGCTATTTGTTTTAAACATACAAAGTTATAGGTGGAGTAGATACCAAAATGTTTTTTTAATCTTAATTTTAAAGACTCTGCAGCATATTTTTGAAGCCTAGTAGCCTTTGCTTCATGAACAACTAATTCAACTTGAAAACTGACATAATTTGTGGAGGTGGTCATGTCTTGTTCTAAGAAACTAAAGAGCATTTGGTATAATGTTTAAAGTAAAAATTAAAAAAAAAATAGTACAGCTGTGGCTGACAAGGTGATGAAGAGAAAATACTTTCTTTTCATTTTCTTCTGACAGTGTAAGCTCCTAATTATTCTAAGTTCTTTGCCTGAATTAAGAAAAAACTAATATATTAGTTATTTTATTCTCCTCAAACTTATTCCAGATTTTCATGCTATATCATGTAGTCTTGGGGGTGCATATTTTGCCAAAAAATGTAAATTTGATTATAAATAATAAGTTCCACAAATTTAAAGCCTACAGATAAAGGTTCCTTCCAGAAGTTCTCAAGTACAGAACCAGACAAATTTTTACAAAAACAAAATAAAAAATCCATTCCTAGAAACAAATACTTTCTCTTTGCCTCCAAATAACATCAATACTGCAATTATCAATTTGAAACTAATTAATGTTAAAAATAAAGTGTTTTGAAGATGATCACTGAATGTGCTGGTGAAATTTCCACATATGAAATGCCAATACTGTTGGAAGGGTGAGGTCCATCGAACTCAGGGCCCCTGCGTCTGCTTACAGGCACTTTAATCTGCTGAGCTATTTGGCCTGCCCACCTTGGATGTTTTAAATTCAGTTCTATATGTTGAAAACTGAAATTTTTGGAATTATCAAATTACTTATATTTTCTTGTTGTAAAATAAAGAGTTTTGTTTTAGATCGCTTTATTTTAGACATATCTGAGCATTTAAAAATATACAGGAAAACAGAAGATAGAAAGGAAAGAACTTCGTTGTTGAGGGTGTACCTCAGTGGTAGAGCACTTATGTAGTTTGTGTGAGGCCCTGAATTTAATGGTCAGCAACACACACACACACACACACACACACACACACACACACGGTGGAAAAAAATAACTTTGAAATGACTCTTAAATTAGTGAGTAATATTTGGTCAACAGTTTACCAAAACAAATAGATTTAGAATATTTTCTCTGAAGTAGTTTTGTTTTAGGGAAATTAAAAATTAGAGTTAGGAAATAGCAGGTCAATAAATTTAGGATGCAATATAATCCATATTTTGAATCATTACTGTAATTACAAACTGAAAAATGACTAAGTAGTTTGTGAAATTATATTTTTAATGCAAGAAAATAATTATTTAAATGATCAGTTCTATAATGAATATAGGTGAATAGGAAAGTCATAAAATATTTTCTGCGAGTATACATTTCTGGATAATAGTATGTGCTTATTTAAATTTGGAAACAACAATTACATGAGAATTATGGATCAAATTTGAATAACTTAACATTCTTAGTTATAATCACTAAAAGAATTTTCCCTGTTGATTTTAGTGCCAACATGCAGAAGACCTCACTGCATTTCTATTTAGTGGATACTATCTATCTATCTATCTATCTATCTATCTATCTATCTATCTGTCTATGTTTGCATTTTTCTAAGAATTCAAGCCATTGGAAAGAAAATTAAATTAATACAGCTTATGATATACCATGAACCTTAGAAGCATTGAAGGTAGATGAATTTTGCCTCATGTATGTCTTTTACATGAGGAAATGTTCTTTTTTCATTTTAATCTTACTACAATTTATTTTATCTCACTTCATTTTTGCAATATTTTCATATTCATGTTTCTCTCAAATCTGTCCAAATGTGAATAGTTAGCTTCCAGAAGAATCAGAGAGGGAAGCATTCTAAGTAACACTAAAAACTAATGAAAGAAAATTTTAAAGCAGGAGTCTGAATATCATGAGCAAATGTATTCCATGAAAACATAGCAGCTAACGAATTCAACACCTTCAAAATTCACTTGTGTTCTAGAGCCCAAGAACGAGGTCGCTAAATCTTACTGAAGTATTGCTTCATCCGGCCCTTACCTCCCGCCTCTCACCATGCTATCATTTCTGCTTACATGACCATCCTGTTGAAATGACCCTTAACAAAGCCACCTTTAGTCTTTCCAGATCTAAATGCTTAGTTTTTCTCTTATTGATTTAGAGCACCAAGGTGGCTACAAAAAAGCCCCAGCCTCAAGGCATCAAGCCTACTTGACAGGTAAATTGTAATCTTTCCTTGAAAATGAGATGACCGGGACTGGGGAGTTAGCTCAGTGCTCTAAGCACCTGCCTGACAAGCGCAAGGACCCACGTTCGATCCCCGGCACCACATGCCATCCAGCCCCGCGTGATGAGCTGGCCACCGAAGCTGGACATGGTGGCACAGGCCTGCAATCCCAGCACTGGGGAGACTGAGACACAAGGGTCACTACGAGTCAGAGTTGTATAGTGAGACCCTGTACCAAATAAATAAAATATTAAAAATAAATAAATAAGATGGCTGTGGTTTGGGAACCCTCTTACTCAGGTGATCCCTTATCATTATTACTTCTTATATATGCAGGAATTACAAAACTAGAGGAAGATGACCATAGCCGAGAGTACCGATGAACAGGGTCATTACGTAGCCAGGAAATGTGGTGTGTGGCAAGGAATACCATCGTGGCCAGTATTACTGGGATTGACAAAGAAAAGGATGAGGCTGGGAAGTTTTATTTCTTGGTAATGAATTTAAGTTTTATTTATTCAGAGACCTACAGAGTCAGACTTTTACTTAGTGCTTGTAGTATAAATGATGGATTTAAACTGAGACAACATCAGAGGAAAAAAAATCAGCTGTCACCTCTCATAGTCCAAATGAGTGATGACTGGAATTCTTTTTAGGACAGCAAGCTCAGTAGCATAAATAAAGGAAAGAGAATAGGTTCCTTATCTGCAATCTGTAAATGGACAGTTTGAATGGTTTCAGACAGACAAACATTTCCATATAACTCATAAATTAACAGCTTTCTCAAAAACATAGTTATTTGGATTCAGTCAAGCATCGGTTTTAGACTGGTAGAGAATTAGTAGCATGTAGAGGAACCAGCGTGGAAAATCAGGTTCGTTTTTATTTATTCAGTTAGTTAGTTGATATAAGCAACTTAGACTTGTAGTGACCTTCCCAGTGCCAGGATTACAGGCATGTGCCACTACACCCGGTTTCCGGGCCAGTTCAAATGTACCCTCAACCCCCCCGGGGTTCCAGGGCTGGCACAAAATATAATACTGGGGATTGAACTCAGGACTTGGCGCTTGCCAGGCAGGCATTTACACTGCCAAGCTATCTCCCCAGTCCAGAAAATAAGGTTCTAAAGAGGACCACTTTCTGCAGTTACATTTGACTAAGAATTTTATTAATAACAGTGGGCAAGCAATAAAAGTCATGATATTAATTGAAATAGATATATCTTAAATTGCCTATATTAACCTGCATATATGTCATGTATGATTTCAATCGTTTTCAATCACTTTTGTGTATAGTCTTTCAAAAGATCAAAAATCTGAAGCCCAAATGTCATTTGGTACTTCTATGGATAAATTTCTGAAATATTCAACCCATCATAATTAGAGTCAAATATCTGATAGCCAGAATGGGCAGGGCAGAAGTACAGCACGTTTAGTGATTAGATTCCCCACTGCTATGACACAACACTGTGCTTGGCATTTGTCACTTCATCTGGCAGAGGTTTCACTTAATTCACGCTGTCAGGAATTTCAGCTGTCTCCAGGAGAGACCGTTGTGGCAGACAGGCTGACATTTGACAGCAATCTGGAACTACTTATGTTGCATACTACTCTACATAGTTTCCCTGTTCGTCATTCTCCTTCATGTAATAATTCAGTATTTTTAATGTATCAAGTACTTTGCATCAATTTATTTTGAAATCTTTAAACTTAAATTAATGATTTACCATTGCATGCATGCATTCGTGTCCTACAGAGTCGTGATTTGTGAACATAGAATTTACCTGTTAATACATCCATCACCTGAAATATGCAAAATTTTTTGGGGGTGACCACATTTGAAATTTAGCCTCAACAGTTTTCATTGTGTAATTCTCTACTGTTAACTACATTTACCAAATGGGCAAAAGAACTCAAAGACAAAACACCTCTGTGCCCTTTAATGGCCACCTCCTCACTTCCCCCCATTCTACAGCTTCTGTAACAACTCACTACTCCACTCACAAATTGTGTTTAATTCTTCTCATCACACATGTAAATGAGAACACACAGTGAGCATGTGTTCTGTGCCTGGTTTTCTGTGCCTGCCTTTTTCCTTTACCACACTGTTCTCCAACTTCATCCATGAAAATGACATGATTACCTTCTTTGTGAAGGCTGAACAGTAGTCTCTAGTATGTACGTTTTCTTTACTGTTCCTCTACCTATGGACACTTATGGATACTGGAGTTGTCTATTTTATACATACTATAGGACATACGAATATGGAGGAAGAGACCACCGTTTCACAAGGGATTATACTCGGGCCGCAGTACTATAGTATTTTCTAATTTGTCCTTACCTCTCCACCTCATTGCCATGTATGTAGACTACTACTTAGGGAGATCATTTCTTCTCTCCTAGTAACTTACATAGACTATTAGCATCCAACCAGTCAGGAATAATGGATTCAAAGTCAAATATGAAACACCGGCCTTTTGCTAAGTTCTTTAGTGTCACTCTTATTCTTCCATTTAACCTGGGGACCGAATCTAACCTTGTTAGTGGAGATCACATTAAACAGTTTGCTGAATTAGATGACTTGATTTGTACAGGCAGCTCTCTCTACTTGGAATTCTCTCCCAATTTGACTGAAGTAGACCTAGCACATTAACTAATTAAAATAGATTATGGCGATTTTTCCATTATGCTCTCAGAGGTGGCTCAGCAAGGAACACTGGGCAGAAGAGAAAGCTTGTCAGGAAACATTTTCCCCACAATTTTGAACACTGGCTTCAAGCAGTAGCTGCTGAGAATACCTACCCATTTTGGCACCTTCTCACGAAGCAACACTGCCTGTAATTCTATCTCCCACATTTGCTTCTATTTCTCTTATACGAAAGTAGCTTCCAAAATAAACAGACAGGGTAGGTTATGACAGTCTTCTCGTTTTACAGACTACTCTACAGAGTCTCTCTGCTCATTATTCTTCTTTTCTTAAACAAAATTGGAGAACTTAATCTGCGTACTTTGAGAAGGAGACAGCTTACTTTGCGAAGCCGGGATAGGGGTCCATCTGTGGGGTGAGAGACGCCTAACGGTCCAGTGCTTACAAAAGAAGTCACCATGCTTGACAGTGTGCTAACAACTCAAAACAGAACGTTCTCTAGTTTTGAAAGTATCATTTATTCAATTCCCTCCACATTCCCATGGACTGAAACATAATGCCTTCTTTTCCCATATGGGACACAGACTTTAAAGCCAAAGAAATTAAACCATTTTCCAACTTAGATTTTCAGTCATCTTCCTCTACTATGCTGCATGACACAACTGAAGAGACTTACACCACCATTAATATTTGATGTCCGGCGTTCTTCAGTCATTCTTAGAAAAACAAATCTTGACATGAACTGTATATCCACCCAAACTAAAAATAATGTCCAGTGATTTTTATGTTTATCATGAGAAAACTGCTCCAAATGATTTGAAAGCAATTATAATGTTGGTAACAAAATCAGGTTGCCAAGAATCATACATGAATAGAGGAAAGATTAGTGCATTTTTATATCAGATTGTAAATAAAAATATCAAAGTGAACTAAACCAGATTACGTTTTACAGATTAAAAACAGGAAGGATATTATAAAAGAATATCTGATGAGTAGATAATTTTATCTATATTAATGAACTTTAGAACAGTTCACTTTTACATTGTTAAGCTATCTTATTCAAGGTGCCTATTACCCAACTTCCTTCACTCCTTGGAATATTTATCTCTAGCCATTAGATCCTAAACCTTCATTGTCTGTCAGCAAACTACTTGTATTTAATCTACCTAACAATGTCCAAAATACTCTTTCTTTTCTTTTTCTTTTTCTTTTTTTTTTTTTTTTTTTTTTTTTTTTTTTTTTTTTTGGTGGAACTGGGCATTGAATTCAGGTCCTTGTGCTTGCCAGGCAAGCACTTATTCTACTGAGCTATCTCCCTGGCCCCCAACAAAATAGTCTTTTAAATTCTATTTCATTTCTTTCCAGCCTACTTTGAGTAAAATTTTCCTTTATATAATTCCTATGTGTTGCTTCAATGTTTAGTAGAAAATGGTAAATATGACTTACTTCTTTCCTTTTGTGAAGTTGCTTAACTAAAATATGTATTATTTTCCCAGGACTTACCCTTAGCCCACCAGGCCTTGTCTTCTGCCTCCAGTGGCATCGCCAGATGTAGGCAATCCTCTCACTGCTCTTTGCTTAGCAATGCTGCTTCAACAAACACATAAATGGCACGAACTTTACCAGCCCTGATTTCTCAGGCATTTTGTTGATATCAGTTATTGTTCAGGGATGTGTGCTATATCCTACACACCCTCAGACTGCCAATCTCCCTACTGACTAGCTATTTCTCAACAATGGTAATAAGCAGATATTTAAATGACTTCTTTTAATCCCCATCTTTGCCCCACCCATTGTTAATTACCACTGTTTTTCAATAAGAGAATCATTGCATAAGAATGTATATCCACACAATGCACAGATACGTAACTGGCTGGCTGAATCAAAAATATGTTTGGCGGCCGGGGAGATGGCTCAGTGGAATAAGTGCTTCCCTGGTAAGCACAAGGGCCTGAGTTCAATCCCTGGTTCCACCAAAAAAAAAAAAGAAAAAAGAAACTTACATTAGCCGGGGAGATGGCTCAGTAGAATAAGCGCTTTCCTGGCAAGCACAAAGGCCTGAGTTCAATCCCCGGTTCCACAAAAAAAAAAAAAAAAAAAAATCAATGTACTCAAATTAATTGGATAATGATAAAGTTGGTAACAATAATAATCAGGTTCTTGGAAGATAGGCATTTAAGTACTGCATACATTAGCCCCATGATGAACAATTCTTTCAATCAAAAAAGTATTTTGTTTTTAAATTTTTAAATTGACATACATATAAAAATTGTAATTAAGAGTGAGGTTTCATGTGATTCTTTTTAATTCGGAACCGGGGATTGAACTCAGGCCCTCCTGCTTGCCAGGCAAGCGCTTGTTCTACTGAGCTATCTCCTCAGCCCCACATGTGATGTTTTGATACAAGTTTACACAATCTATTGTTCACAGTAGGTAAACATATCTAGCTCCTGAAACATCATTTTTGGTGAAAATATTAAAATCCTGTCTCATGGTTTTTGTGATGTTTGAAGAGGGCTCTGTTGCACATATATCCTCAACTTCCTTTGTCCATGACTTGATGGACTCTTAGACTGATTGTATGTCTTGGCTACTATGAAAAGTGCTGTGACAAACACAAGAATGCAGGTATCTCTTCCGTGAACTACTCTCATATCCTTTGGTTCTCTGCTTAGTCATGGGATTGTTGGAGCATATGCTACTGTGTGTGTGTGTGTGTGTGTGTGTGTGTGTTTTCTTTTTCTTTCAGGAACTTTCATACTATTCTCTATAATAGGTAGACTAATTTACCTTCTTACCAACAGTGTGCATTCCCTTTTCTTTTCATTTTCACTAATAGTTGTTAATTTATCTTTTTAATATTAGTGATTCTATAAAAGTAATTTCTAAGTGAAAGGAAAGAAAAATAGAAACATTGAAGTATAACAAACATCATGAACTTCAGACTTTCTTTTTATAAGTGATTCAATATTAAATTTAGTCATTTCAGCTCACATAACTTAAACACTTTTATATAAAACTCTGGCCTTAAGAAGCAGAAAAATCTCTGACAACGGAGCATTAAATTTTAGCACCCATATTCCTAAGTGACTACATGTTTCTACCTATGTTTTTTCAAGGTTGATGATTATTTACTTAAAATCACAGTAACAGCATTGAAACTAAGGAATTACATCATATTTAAAAATATGTTATTTGTTTTACATACAACTAGACTGCACAACCCAATGACAAAGAAGCAAGAAGAAAAAGCTGCAAATTATTTATATAACTAAATAAAGTATAGAATGATTTGTCCTTTACTCTTTCAATACTTATCCCAAAGAATTTTATTCCAAATGTTTATTCTACAATCAAGTGAAAAATTCATAGTCTGTATGAATTTAAAAATATCTTTTCCTTCTTCTATTTCTCTCTCTGTGTGTCTTTCTTTGTCTCTGCCTCTGTCTCTCCCTGTTTCTATCTGTCTCTGTCTCTCTGTCTCATTTTTCTAACTCTCAGTGTTTCTGTCTCTCTGTCTCTCTTTGTTTCTGTCCCTGTCTGCTCTACCTTTCTCATATACATCCACAATTATATATATGCACACATGCATATATATGCAAGGACATGCCTTTCATTTTTAGGCACATTTCAACTACATCCCAAGAAATAGAAAGATTTAAAATTGTTGGTGCAATTTCAAAATCATAAGGACAAAGTAACACATTTAACACTTCTGTCATTAAAATGATCTTGCTTGTGTATAGCATAAAACACAAAGAAATATGACATGTTGTATGTTCAAAGAGATTAAAAGAGAATAGTGGTATAGTAGAAAACAAAGTGGCATATCTTGTTGGCAATGTGATGAAGGTATTGGAAGATATTTTACAAGAAAAATAAATACAACATTCTTAGCTGTGCTTAAATTTTCATGTTCTTCTCTGTAATTACATAAGCTGAAATGCTGCATAAGCTAATTTGGGTGAACCAAAGTGCAAGTAAAAACAAAGCAAAACTCAAATTCCAGGGTTTCACATGTAGTCAGCAAGGCTAACCATAAAATACATTTTATAGCTTTCAGAAATACAACAGCACTCCAGTTCTGAAACTCTGAAACAAAACTATGGAATCCTGCTATCACTAGTAGCATGTTCAAGGAAGGTTTCAATACCTTTTCAGGGTACTAGAAAAGGTTTTTTGATTATAACCCTCTAACATTGAATAATAAAAATAAACCAAGTTTTTCTCAAGTATTCAAGTTCAACTCACTGTTAAAGAAGGTATAAAATTTGCTTTCAATTTTAATTTGTGTGATAGGTATTTTTCAATCCAGTTGGTAATACTAACTTCTCTACAAGCTTAATCAAATTTTTCCTAAAAATACCACTGACATGAAGTAATTATTTTGTAAGGCATTATGAAGTCCTTCTAGATGAGTCCTATGAGTGTATCTTTGTTCCCACTTAATAGAATTTGACTTGATGGGTTCTACCTTTCAGTCACTACTATTAACTCAGGGCATACGGAAAAAGAAGTCATTATCATTTTCCTTGTAGATACACCTACACCTTTGATATCAAAGAGTTTTCAGCCTAACAAGAGAAAAAAATGGAAAGAGGCAAGTGACACATAGTTTAAGGAAGGCATTCTTAGAAGAGATGACCTCGGTACTCTATCCTGACGGCTCACCTGCTGTTCCATAGATCAGAAACAGAGAAAGAAAATAAATACTCTCAATACTGCTTTGGTCATCCCAAGAGCTAAGGTCTGAAACATTGAAAATTTCACATTACTCAGGATCAGGTCTATCAACATGCTGTAGAAGGTGTAGCCATCTGGAAGGTATAGGTCATGGTAAAGGGAGTAACAAGGAATTAAAGAAACAATAGACTGCAGGGTTACACTGCAAGGGAAAAGGAAGTTTTTAAAGGATCGTAAGCTTAGGAGAAATAAGTTCACTAACATTACAAAGAAATTTTCTGGAAATATACTGAAAGATGAATTTGTGATGGAGAGATAGAAATAATGGTGCAAATATAGAGCTTAGTAACAGTCCTATCCCACAGATGAATAGATATGAATTATAGCTGTAGAAATAGTACCTTAAGTGGTGTTAAGAAGGTAGACACCATGAAGAAGTGTGACTGGTCAGAGAGAGAGAGAGAGAGAGAGAGAGAGAG
>NW_004524697.1:1628871-1638347 GCF_000260255.1 Octodon degus | reverse complement strand
CACAAATGGAAGGCAGCATCTGACCCATGAGACCTTATAGGGGAACCACTGACTGAGTGTTATGGGACGGCATGTGAGGCTAGTAAAAAAAAAATGAAGGGAAACCATAGAAATACATTTGAGTAGTGTTTTCCATCTTAAAAACATGTCTTTGTCCAATCTGTAGTACGACACACAAGCTACGATGAAATCCCAGAGCTAGGCACATGAACTTATGAAGCATCTGAACACATTAGAAAAAATCAATCATGAACCAATAATTAAAAGCCATGTACCTTTGAAAAAATATTGAAAATTACCTTGGATGATAAGCAATAATGGAAGATGTAAAATAGACTGTGCCTTAGATAAGATGCTGGCCTGTCAAAGTAAGTTAAAATTATTAGCATATAAAATGAGTATTTTAAGAAGTAGTATCAATGTAAGAAAGATAAATGCAGAAGTACTGAGAGGTTTAGAAAAGCACAGAATAAACTTACTCTGGGCATTACCTGGCATACAGTATGGCATGTAGTAACACTGCGACATGCATACCTTTGTACACCTTTTACTTCACATTGTTAGACCTTATCAGTATAGATAGCAGGGTGTGGCAGAGGTGACTATGGAGCACTTCTGAGGTGAGTTTAAACAAGGGACTGCAGTTTTCAATACCAAGAGAGGCTGCCAAGCAATAGAGCCCCACAAACTTTGCACAAAAAACACACTTGGAGAGGACTCTTGGTTCCCACCATCAGTAGGGGCACTTTGCCACTAGTTAGCGTGTGGAGAAAAGGCCCAATTAACTGACGTGGAGATGTATGCATTTTTCACTAGGGTCACCTGCACTACAAGAATAGTTTCCTTAAGTGAAAGAAATGTGGTGTCAAAGTCTTTGGTGACTTTGACAAATAGAAATCAAACGAGGCAGAAGTTAAAGGAATCCAAGATGACAAGGAGTCAAAAATAATTTCATTTACATGTAGACAACTCTTTAAGGTGATATAGAATTAAAGAAAACAGGTCAAAGTAGCAAGAAACAGAATCATTTTGTATCAAGTGCACATTGCTTTTTCTCAATAATTTTTCTCCTTTTTGAAAATAGCTTCATAAATAATTTTTAAAAAATGAAAAATTTTAAAAAATAAATAAATAATTTTCACTGGGCATCCTAAACATTCTTTCCTCTTTGCTGAAAAAAAAAATCCCAAACTATTCTGATGAGCTTTCCTATGCAGCCCAGAAAGACAACCCACGCTTGTGAAAGATAGATTATGTTATTGAATTGATACATCTGAACTGAAAATGTCTAGAAAGACACAAATATTAGAACTATGATTAGTCAACACCTGAATCCTGAGGTTTGTGAAGGCTAAGTGAAGGTGAAGGACTTTTTTTTTAATCTCATCCCATAGAAGTTGATGTTTTACTATTACTGTAATAATTTCATAATATAAATTTTAGTATTTGTAAATATGAGAGCTTATATTTAATGAATAGAAACAATGATTTTCTCTTTATAAGGAATGGATATTATTCTTCAGAATATTTAAAGAACACAAGTATCTTCTATTTCAATCTAAATCTGAAACATCTTTCTTCAACTCAAATTTATTGATTTTTTAAAAAAATTTAATGAGAAACATAGAGCAATGAGACAGTTCCAAATCCAATTAGTAGGACAGTTTTAATAAATAATACATTGCATATTGTTGTCTTAGTGATTATTCATTATATAAGATGCAGACATGATATCCTCTTTACAAACACTATTAAAACAAATCTTTCTATTCATTAAAAGAATGTAGCTGTATATCTATCCTAACTACTTTGAATATAAAGATACAAAATGGTCTTTCACTTGTATCCCCTTTTTTGTTTAGTTTTGTCAGAGATGGGTATTCCATTGTCATTTAAATATTACAGGTGCATGAATTCAGCAAAATATCCCAATATAGCCCAGTAGTCCATTATAGTACTGGGTTTTCCGTAAGACTGGCAATGTCAGAAGTTGTCAACTTGAGCCTTTTACAGTTCAGCATACTAATATGACTTTACTTTTATACTTCATTTTTATAATTTTCTGCTGGATAGTTAAGACCAGGGTAAAGCAAGATCTATATAACAAGAAATGTAACTTTTGTATCTGCCAAGGTCAGTCAAATCCCCTCAGGATTTAACCTGAAACCCTGTACTGCAGTTTGTGGATCCTTTGTCAGTGTCAGCCATGTGGATATGTCACGGCCATTGCTTGACCAATTTGCCCTCTCTGAAAGCCTGAGAGAATGTTTTCTCTCCATGTGACTCTCCTGAGGCACACTCTACATCATTCATCACTTTCTTCTGTGGCCCCATAATCTCCTTGATCAGAAAATGTGGGACGCAACTGAGTTATATGATGTTTCAGTACAGGTTTTCCTATGTCCTGAGTCTTCACTGACCTTGAAAGGCGAGGGCCAAAGTGTTGGCTGTCCTTGAATCCCTCCTTTTTCTCTAGTTTTTGGTATGCAAACTTAGGTTGCTAACCCTCCAGAAGAGAAACTTATTGTTATTACCCTACAACCCAGGCAGTTGAGTTTAAACTCATTATCTCTCTGAATATCAAACGTTTTAGGTATGACATGGAACAGGTATTTTTCATCAAGTATTGATATGTTAAACTTTAAGTCCCTACAGAATATGAAGAAAAAAATTAAAAAGATAAAAATATATTTTAAAAAATAGGTATAAACAATTACACACTTTTATACAGAAGTTTAGAAATCTAACCGTATATAGCATTGTAGCAGGACAGTCCCGCAACTTTTAAACTTTTAATAGTGATTTCCAATGACAAAGCATTTATTACAGATGTGACTCTCAAAATAAATAAATATATATAGATATATACAAAGGCATCTAAAAAAGATATAAAGCATTGCGATGTTCCTTATAGTATCTATGAACTATAGCATGATTTGGGACATTGTTTATTATTCTGGCTCTTTATGTTATATAATCATAAATTCTTTCATTGAAATATACTCAAAAATGGCAACATTAAGGAATATTATGCAAGGCTTTAAAATGAAACTCAAATGATTATAAAGCGTAAATTCAAGCTTCAATTTCAGATTGTAAGTTACATGAATCTGAGAAAAATTAAATTTAAATAAACAAGTAATAGAATAATTTACAAATTGTAAACTGTAGAGAATATTTGCAAAGTAAAAGTAAAGCTCCAAGAATATTGACTCATTCAGCCATTTTAGAGGTAGATGAGAAAGAGAGTGTGTTGAGTCAAAAAAGGACAGAGAAATAGTATTTTTAAAATGGGAAACTGTTCTCGGGGGGTGTCTGAGAAGTGAACAGCAGTGCCAGAACACAAACATATCCTGACTACTTCAAAGGGCACATAACATTAAAAATGATGGCTGACAATTACTGCAAGCTTATTTAGGGCAGGCGAGAGAGCTCCATGCAGTAAGTGCTTGCTTAGGCAAGTGCAAGGACTGGGTTGGTTTCCGGACCCCACTCCCAAGCACGCTGCATGTGGTGGGGTACGCCTGTAATCCCAGTGTTGGGAAGACTGCAAATAGTAGGATCACTATGTAGGGACCCTGTACCAAATACATCATCATCATCATCATCATCATCATCATCATCATCATCATCATCATCAAAGAAAGCTTATTTAAGAACAAGTCTTGTATTAAGATATGGTGGTGGAGGTGGAGCTTATAGGGAGTTAAATACAGGCAATGCTAAGGTACAGCCCCAGCCTTTTATTATTTTAAAATTAATATTGCATTGAATCTTAGAAAACATTCTGAAGAAAGTGTTATTGCTATCTAGCTATCTATTTTCCCAAAATTAATGAGTAAAAGTTTTAAACTTTGGAATAAAATTTTGGAAATTTAAATTTTAATAATTAATAGTATATTAAAATAGTTTATAAAATGCCTGTCACCTGAGTATCTTTCTCCCTCTGTCAGAGACCAGGCTATGTAAGTGTTACATTGCTGGCCAGGAAAGGCCCTCTGGCTATGTGGGGAAAGCACATTCACGGTGCTCTGAAGTCCAGACAACTCTAGAGCCAAGGCACCCACGGACCAGGGCTGCTGACCGTGCTCCAGAGCAGTAAAATTCTCAGTCTTAGGACCAAAGAGTTATCTTAACTGGCAACATTTACAGCCTTTGTTTCTTAAAATGCTCATTTTTTTTCTGGCCTTTGGATATAATGTGCCATCCTCTTCCTCCATCCCCTGTCTCAATTTTGAAAACTCAACAAATACTGTGAAGAGGTGAACCTAAAGAGTCTCAGTCTTTGCTCCCAGAGTCAAGTCCCTGATATCCCTCCCCAAATAAAATTAAAGATTATATAATCTAAATTAATTTAACATTTCTAGTCTATGAGCATGATAAATAACACCAACAGTTTATCTTTCAAATAAAATTTTAATTAAAAAAAAAAGATCACAGCCTCTTCAAACACAAGTGTCTGCTTTTCATGTGCTTTGAATTCCCTAAACTCACTGATTTCTGGTATGTTTCCTAATAGTTTAGTAAAGAGTTAACATAGTGCAGACATGTCACTTGGCACTATGAACAATCTTAAAAGAAATACAGCTAACAGTACCTATAATTGCTACTAATAATGTATAATCACCTTTTTATGTCATCTGTTCACCTTATTTTATTCATGCATACATTTTTTTTACTTTCATTAATTCATGCAGTAGTTAGAACAGCACAGTATACATTATTTATTGAAGGCATCAGGTCAGTTCATTGTATTTATTGTCAAGGCCAAGGATTTAGCTCAGTGGAATAGCGCCTACCTGACAAGCAGGAGAAGCAAGCATGACAAACAAACTTAAAATCCTCAGTTTGATTCCTGGCACCCCCCAAAAAACAATAAATATATGTAATGTCAATGTCTCCCTCTTATTATTATCATATTCATTATAGCCATAATATTATTGAAATTAAATGTAAATCAATAAAACTATTGATGTATTTCTTCATTACTATTACGTTGAGACTTTAATACAAATGTTAGCACCTGAAACAAGATACAACATAGATGTTCCCAAGGCGTAGGGACAGAAAGTAAACATTGATCAGTGGTTGCCTATCACTGAGTGAAAGGGAGGAGGAATAGTGGGCCGTTTCCTAATGGGGAAATAGTTCCTTTTGGGACAGTAAAAGTGTTCCAATATTAGAATTTGCCAGTGATCTCCCAATGTTGCCTAGATGCTAACAACAACTGTATTTTAAACTTGACACAGGTATTATACATAACTTAAAATCTATTAAAGCAAGTACTGCTAAAATGTCTTCATCAATAAGCCCTCTTTCAATATATTTTGTGATGATACTTTGCAAATGTATTGCAGAGATATCTAAATTTCCAAATATGCAATTTTTTAAAAGTAGGCTTTCTCTTTTGGGTGAACATCAATTGACTAATATAAAATCAATTCCCTTCCTGTGATTGCCATTGAGTATTACTTAATGATAATGCTGTTTTTAAAAATCATACTACTTTTACTAGTTAATTAAAATTTTGGGATTTAAATACAGCACAATCTTGGTAACGACTAAATGGAAATAATTTCACTTTCATCTTAATAACATATGAATTTCTTTAGTAGTTGAACTGTGACCTCATTTAAATGTAGTTTAGAGAATAAAATGCAATGATGCAGAATAATCCAAGACTACTTAATAATGGGTATTTTACTAAGCAACACAGATTAAAAAAAAAAAAAAAACTTTTCAAGTACCAATGATAAACTTCAAAAATAACATTGGTTTTGTTTTTTGGGTTTTTTTTTAGTGTTTTCGAATTTACTCCCTACCAAAAGATTGGAGGCAACCCCTTATAACAGAAATCTCTGGATGTAAGAGATTTCTCAAACACTATCCTCCGCCTGTTTTGTTTGTGAGTTGCTGTATTATTGGAAAGGACTCAGAGCAGTAACACTGAGTTTGTATTATGTGCTTGAGTGCTTCCTTCCCAATCTTAATTTACATTAGACAGCAGGAATACTAATACTGCTGTATTTGCTTAATAAACTTAAGAATTGCTGAGAAACAACTAAATAATGGACACCAACTGTTTGCTTTATATGCTCCAGAGGCTTTCTACTACTCCTAAGACAGATTTCCATCTCCTCACAGTCTTATTAATCTCTGTATATACTGGTAGCCGACTCCCTCCCCATGTTACCTAATGCACTCTCCGCTCCTTAGGGCTCCACGTTGTCAGCATGTTCTCGACTGCAGAGCATTCTATTACCCTTCCAAGGACTGTTTACATTTCACACTGTTACCAAAAAACTTTTGTTTTTTGGGCAAGGTCTCACAAAGTTTCTAAATTGTTCAGGCTGGGCAGAAAGTTGTGATCTTCTTGCCTCAGCCTCTAGAGTACTGGAATTCCAGGTTTATCCAACATGCCTGGCTACCACTTCTTAGTTAATAAATTTTGACTTCTCTTTCAAGCTTTTACCCACAAAGCAAGCTCCCCAACACAATTTCCACCTCCCATAATCAAATCTCAAGTGCATTTTCTCTATGCTTTTCTTTGAAAAATACAAAAATGATTTTGTTCTTAGTGCTTACTATAGACTGTTACTATACATTTTTGACTATTTGCTGAACCTAACACTCCTACAGTAGACTGTAAACTCATTGGGTGTTTTCACAGTAATAAACAAGTTTGCTGATGTAAATAAAATGGTCATAGCATTTAAGTCAGTGCTATTCTTTGGTCTCCAAAATAGCTCATATCAATAAACTTTTAAAATATTTTAAATGTGTAAATTATGGATAGTCCTTTCATCATTTTTTTAACTCCCTAAATTTTATAGATTAAAAAAAAAGAAAGGTATTCTAAGGTAACTGATTGTGAAATTCAGCAGATTGGATTCTATCAGAACAGCAGCAAAACATGTGAAAGGGTGTCAATCCAAATTAAGTGAGTGATTCAAGTGAAGCCATTTCAATTTCCACTAATCGGTTTGAGTTTGGGCCGCTGTCTTCATTTTACTTGTACTTTTTCTACCACTCAATTGTGCCTAATTGCTTTATTGCATCAATTTTAAGTTAAATAGATTTCTATCATTCTAAAGTACTGACAGTGATGCACGCTATCCACACCTGCTGTGTTCTGATGACCAGGTAGTGCATTGGTGGCCCCACGTACCCTTTACCTCAGAGTCCTCGCGCTGCCCTGAGCCTTCGCAGTAGTTAGGGCCAATTCCAGCTGGCTCTCGGCCACTGCCTTTCAGAGCATGAAAAGGATGAGCAGTAAGAGGCAAAGGCTGAGATTCTCTTTCTTCTTTCTTTCTTATTATAATTAATGGATTTATCATAGTTTCTTGAAATAAAACCTACCAGGACTCTTTAATTATTCAACAACCATATCAGTCTTTCTGAAGACACACATTATTCTTCTACGAGATGTTAGAGAATTTATAGAAAAGATCGTGGACTACAGATGGAACAGCTCTTGCAAGCCAGGATTGAAAATCTGCCCCCTTTTTGGCAGAACAGAACTACATATGCTGTGAGGAGGTGACAGTCCTGTAGGGGACAGGAAGACAATTTCTCTATACATAAAAACTGCTACAACCTGGCCAAAGAGAATGTCTTTGCACTACATACAGCAAACCTTTGCCAAAACCAGAACCCGGGGCTCTATAAATCCACTGTCCAATCTCATCACCAGAAATCAAACATCTAAAAAGCATATTTACTCAGAGAAAATATTTTTCACATTTCTTAATAGGAGATTCTTCATTAAATCAAATACTGGACATAATTACTGTGCATATCAGATTGAGTATGGAAGTATAGCAATGGCTTCAAACACTGGGCGACAATACATGTAGTTCGATTTTGTTTGGATCTTCCCTCTTATTTTCTGCCATATGTGGTCTTCCAAGAAAGGGAGAATTTACTTAGATGTGCTGTTATGGTTTGTGTCTAGTTGTCCCCCTAAAGCCTCATGTGAGTCATGGGGCAGGCCAGGTTCTAGGAGCAGGGAGTGACTCAAGGGGTGGGGCCACAAGACCAGGGTGGGAGTTGAGGGGCAGGGCCAGAAAGGCGCCAACTGTTAAACTGGCAGCTAGCGCTCTGCCCCTTCCCCAACAGGCCCACGGTCTCCTGGCGGTGTGATGCCCATCATCCTGGACACAGTAGCGCCCCAACCTCTCCTCCAGGTCCTGTGGAGCAGAGGCAGTGTCTAGAAACCTCCAGGAACTGTGAGCTAAATAAACGTTTCCTTCCCTCATTTTGGGTGTTGGGTATTTGTCCCAGCAACAAGAGATGAGTAACTAAAACATGTGCTGAGCAGACTAAGGTTCTCAGTCATGAATTTAGAGTCATAATGCTGAGATAGAGTCCATGGTTCATTATAGAACATTCAAAAGCCTCTAGATTCCTTGTAGTGGAGAAACTTGAACCTCTGTATTGAAAATGCCTTGGGTGTCCTATATGATAATAAAAATACAGGAAAAGCAAGTAGCCTGCTGGGAGGCTAACATGGATTCACATTTTTCTGTAGTTTAAGAGCTATAGGTTAGAAGCTGGCAAGATAGCTCAGTGGACTAAGCGCCTTCCTGGCAAGCTCAAGGACTGGGTTTGATCCCTGGTACCGCATGCCATGCAGGCCTCGTCCTGGGCCCACTGAGCTGGCCACCGAGACCTCACATGGTGGCACATACCTGTAATCCCAGTGCTGAGAGGCTGAAAACAGGAGAATTTCTACAAGTCTCAGCTGCATAGTGAGACCCTGTACCACATACATTAATAATAATAATTACTATTATTGATAGAACCAGACATGTTTTACCTGCCTTACATCAATAAGTACATGAACACTATCTCTGAACAGTAAGGAGCTACACTGTTATGTGGAAATACAGTCAGGCAATGTCTAGAAAATAAAGTCCAGTGCATACCTAAGGGTCCATTCTGCGATGGAATTATCAGGGTAGAGAAATGACAGAAACCACAATGACTTGCTGAGTCTCAGACAGTGGCGCCCCAAGAAACGTGGTGCCTGAAAGGTGTATTAGGAAGTCCATTGCTATTGACTTTTCTACAAAGAATCAGGGTGATGCACCACTGTTCAATATGACCACTGACGCCGTCACATGGTCCTATGTCAACAGCCGTCTTGAACATTACCCCGCACGATGCAGTCTTCATTGGGCTGCCAGTGATTCTCTCGCAAGGACGCTGTTTTAGTTACTCTTCTCTTGTTGCTGGGACAAACACCTGGCACTCAAAACGAGGGAAGGAAAGGTTTATTTAGTTCACAGTTACTGGAGGTTTCAAGACACTGGAGGAGAGGGTGGAGCGCTGCCGTGTCCAGGATGACCCTCTCCACACCTCTCAGAAAGCACAGACAAGCCAGTTTTAAGGGTTTGAGCCTCTCTGGCCCCGCCCCCTCGAGCCCCACCCTGATCCGCTGGCCCCGCCCCCTTGAGCCCCGCCCTGATCCTCTG
>NW_004524697.1:1619400-1628192 GCF_000260255.1 Octodon degus | reverse complement strand
AATTATATTGAGATTTCCTTTGAGGACAGCAATATATACTTCATGTTTATCTGGAAAGTAGAAAATTTTGGTATTTTGAACTGCTTTGCAATTACAAATAATGGAAGTTTGACACATAGAGTTCTAAGGAAAGTTGTTATTTGATTAAAATAGGGAAACTAGATGAAATTTAAAAGGGGCACACTTGTTATATCATGAGTACACTCTTTTTGCACTGTGAATATTGCATAAAATACTATAAAATGCTCTGTGAAGGAAGTAATTCATTTTGTATCATGGATTGGACAGATTTTACCTTTCAAGCTTTTTCCATTAAGAAAACTCGTAAACTTCTTAAACACGATGTCTTAGATGTCATTTACTCCAATCACCAGCAAGGAGGTAGCTTACTGGGGACATTCAAGTTGCTATTACATTTCTTGTAGTTTATAATAAATAGGAAAGATGAAAAACAAAATGTATTTTTGCGTATTTCCTACACCCCAGTAAGATGAAGCAGAAGGGGCTGTGGTGCAGCGGAAAAACACAGCACTTTCACAGCAATTAGGAAATTGCAGTCTCCTTCACCAGCCCACAAGGAGGCATGAATGTGTGCACACACACATGTGCACATATGCGTGCAAAGAAAAAATAGAGTTATGTATTTCTTGCAAATTTAATTTCTTTTCTAAGCAAATGACTTACACATTTTAATTTTTATTATGAAATGAGTTGATGAGTTATACCTTATATTGATGGAAAAAATAAACCTAAATGTCTGGTACTAATTATCACATATGTAATAAACTTATTTAAAGATAAATATACACATATATGTATAGGAAAATAGAAGAAAAAAAGTATATCTGAAAAGAGATTTTAAGAATCTCCACTAAGTTCCCAAATAATAATGTTAACTGAGAGGCAATTTATTAATGAGGGTTCTGTATTATCTCAAAAAGGATAGCAGAGGAAAAAAAGAGAATATTACTGAAAGTATCTCCCATCTTTACAGTACTACTCACAAACATGTAATGTCTTGTAGCTACTAAAAGCTCTACGGTTTTGATTCTGACTATAGACTCGCTTCTGACCCTACCCAATCCTGCAACCATTATGTGCAACCTTTTACATTTTGAAATTGAATTTTGCCACTCTTCTTGCTTAAGAACTTTTCATACTAGCAATATTTTCAGTTTTAGTCATATTATTTCCATAAGTGAGGTTTGTACGCAAAATAGAATAAAAGCATGAAGAATTCAAATTTTAAAAAGAAAAAGAAAGAGCAATGCCATCATAGCAAACCAGGTAGATAAATCATTCATTTATTCATTAATTTAAAAATATTCATTACTCCTACTATGCACCAAATATAATGCTGAAAAGAAATACTTATAATAACAAATGACCTTGAATTCTTTCCCTTAATTTCCCTTAATGTTTATAATAACAAATGACCTTGAATTCTTTCCCTTAATTTTTGAGCAAATGGAATGGCTTTGCCTTGCCATAGTTAAATCAAGTCTACTGGCTAAAGTTCTGTGAAAACCTTATATTTTCCTTTTAATTTTAACCTCATCATTAATCTGAATTAATTTTTCTGGGCCCGGGGAGATGGCACAGTACAATAAGCACTTGCCTGAATTAATTTTTCTTGGTGTGAGAGGCCACTGGATTTATTTCAGATCTTTGCTCTATCATTGTCTCCTGTCCAATACTGAGAATTGACTGCTTCCTTATTCTTCCATTCAGGACACACGTGTGTATCTTTCCAAAGAAAACTCAAAGGAAGAGCAAAGGGTGTATTAGGAACATGGCTCAGACACCTTGTTGAAGACAGATGTATTCAGTTTCTCAATCCCTTAATGTGAAATCAGAATACTTGCCAATCAAGTAAGACACTGCTCCTGTCCCTTTAGAATAAAGGCATCAGAAAAGGCTGAAGTCCAAAAGGTTTAAAAGAGGAAGTGGAAGATGAGAGAAAAATGTCGAATGCTTCCAATAGTGCCACACTGACAAAGAGCTTTGTTGTGCCTTTGATTAAAACAGTGTTCCACCCAAAAAGTCACAAGCAGGTCACAGAGGAAAACACTGCACACTGCCCCAATCCAGATCATCCCTGTTTAGATTGGCCATTTTTTCTTCAAGACATTGTTCTGAATTTTGAGCCTATGATCTCTTCCTGATTGGCTTCCATCTATTCTTGGAAAAAAGAAAAACAAGAAGAAAAAGAAAAGAGAGCTAAAGATGAAGGGAAGAAAAGCACAGAACAAAAGAGTTTCATTTTTCACATCCTTGGGTTCTAAATTCATCTTCCTTTTTTCTATTTTTTATAATTATGCATAAATTTCCATATTTTTTAATCTACCTACTTTTATACCTTGAAAAGGGAGGATCACCACTAGTCAGAAAACATAATTATCATATATTCCCAAAATCAAACGGAAATAGGGAAATTCCAATTAACATAATCTGACTTTGATTATAGATCAAAGCATCATAACATTTCTCTGAGTCTTCTTGGCTAATAATCTCTCAGTTCCTGAATAAAACCATGGATGTGAAGTATCAATTCATGTGGCTACCAGTCCAATGTTTACGAGCTATGAAACACATAAAAAAATTCAGTGGTTTTCAGGAGACTAATTTTCTATATGTAATGCTTACAATCATTATAACATGTCAAGGAATAAAATCACCACTTAGAAATCTTAAAGGCAGAAAATACCTTACTCTGATGCTGAAGCTATTTCCAAATTTGATGCTGTGCTTTCACAATAAATATACAAAGTAGGAGAACCTTCTTGATATAGATGTTTGAAATGAGAAAAGAGATAAATTTTCAATATTAAAATATAAGGATATATATATTTTATCTGCTATAGTATGACAATTCTCAAAGTAAATGTTGATTTTTGTATTTATAAACTTATCCATAATAATAATAGTAACACTAATCCTCTATAGTTAGTAATTTGCTGATAAATGTCATCTATATATTATGACATTTGAGGGGAAATTTATAACTTTTTTTTAGATTCTTTAGAGAACAACAGAAATCACAATATTATGATGAAGAATTCAAAAGGGAGTAAAACTCTGATTGGTTATCACTAAGCATTGCTGGACAAAACCCTTTATGCCTCAGAGTCCTGCACGGTTTCCATAGAAACACAGTAAAAGCTGGTGTAAAAGCTATAGTTATCTCCAGACAAAAGGCTCGCCTGGGCTTTCATTTCAGTACACAGAAAATCTGAAGGACAAATCTGGACTTGGAAATCTTAACAAACCAAAGAACAATTCTTTCATTTAAGAATAGAAATAATAATTATCATTATGCGAGAAATCCAAAACCAATGATGAACCAATTCATGAACAGTTTTAACAATATATCTTTGAAAGTAAATTAATTCAGATGGAATAAATAAAATTTCTTTAACTAGTTCTTTCATCCATGTATCAAGTGATTGAAACCCAATTCTAACAAATTTGACCAACAGAGCTCAAAATTCTTCAGCAGTATTAAAAATCTAGGTTCTATATTGTTTGTGAAAGACACATTATGCAGTCCAAAGTTATATAATTATTATCAATTTTGATGTTAGTATTGTAAAAGCAGGGCCTCATTAGTGCATAGAAAGCCAACCAAGAAAAAAAATTATCTTGTATTTCTTTCTGTTATACAAATAGTCACTAATATGGTCAGTAATTAACAATTGGATAGATAACAGCAGCATATAAAACCCAACTGTTAATTATTGCAAAATACTTGTAGGCTTATTAATCTTATTAGTACAAAATTTGAATTCCTTAAAGTATATGTAGATTCCCTTCCTGCTCCATCTCTAATACTGTTACTGTTACTACAGAAGTACTTAAAATTCACATTTTAAAATAGGGACATTGATATAATCAAATGATAAAATGAATTTAATGAACTTTTAAAAAAATAATTTCAAACTTTGACATGAGCTCCACTAATGCCTAAGTTCCCAGGAGAACCTGAAAGCTGTCAGCCTTTGACTTTTCAGGCAGACAAAATAAGTTCAATCATGAATGAATTTTTAAAATGTTTTATATAATAAAAATATTGGCTAGAATGCTTAGATCCTCATCACAATGATGAGAGCAAACAATATCAATGGTAATAATGAACAATTAAGTTACAATTAATCAATTAGTAACTCAATCTTGGCAAATAAAAGCATTTTGATAAGAAATACTTAATCACTTTATATATGACAATTACTTTCTGTCTGAGTTCAACAAACTGATACATTTAAAATATATTCAACATTCAATAATAGGTTGAACTTTGTTCCTTTGCTCATTGTTTTATAATTTAAATGAACACCATGACCCTGAATTTTGAACTAAAACAATTGTTTGTATGGATATAAAATGAAGACAAGATATAAATTGATCAAATATATGTAGTAATGTTTTTACAGTCTATTGCAAGCAAGCATATAAAAGTTTCCAAGGCTGAGAAAATTCAGATCCATATCAATTTGACTTTTAACCTAAATGCTTCATAAATATATATGAAGGGCTGAGAGATAGCTCAAAATAAGCACTTGCCTGGCAAGTGCAAGGTTCTGAGTTCAATTCCCAGTAGCACAAAAAAGATATAGATATAGATATAGATATAGATATAGATATAGATATAGATATAGATATAGATATAGATATAGATATGTGTGTGTTCTACCACCCCATAAGATGATACAAAAATAATATTTTCAAAATATTTACAGTTGAGAGAAGTATTTTTGTGTCAAATAAACAATGTCAAATTCAAAAATTTAAAACAGTTGAAAATGCTAACATGAATCAGGTAAAAAAAAAAAAAATGATGAGGTCCCTTGATATTTTGCTGGCACCAGAGAACACATAAGAAAGAAGTGTTTTATCTGTTTTTTTTTTAAGATTCCATAAAAAACTCAATGCAAAATAACCAATATCTCTACAATAGTATTTCTTCACACTCATGCCTGGCAAAGAAAAAAGAGCACTGTGATGTTTAGTACATGTACT
This sequence comes from Octodon degus, assembly GCF_000260255.1. Lineage (NCBI taxonomy): Eukaryota > Metazoa > Chordata > Mammalia > Rodentia > Octodontidae > Octodon > Octodon degus. Next base: position 1,623,176 of record NW_004524697.1, on the reverse strand, counting down.
TAAGAGTTCAACTAAAATCTCTAGATTGTTTTCCATTAAATCAAATACTGTTTCAGTCTCTTAGTAATTTTTATCATCTTGGATCTACTACCAAGAATTTTATATGTAAAATGAAGTGGGAAAAAAACAACAAATTGAACAGAGTGGAAAAAGAAACAAGGATGCTCCCTTCCCAATGCCTTGCTTCAAAGGCCTGTCTACTAAATGTCTTCAAAATTAAAAGAGAGGAATCAAGAAAACTTCTGGTGATATAAAACAACACAGAGATTCATATAAAGCAAGCCATGTGTAAAATACACTACAAAAATCTACTCACTTCAGGAAGGCCAAGTCAAATGTTAGTAAGAAAGAGCCATTTCACCACAGTGAATCACCATACACAGAAAATGAAAGCACAAGAAAGAGAGGTTATATTTTATTCTGTGTATACTGACAATAGGCTAGAATACTAAGGAGGAGACCTTGAGAGAAAAGTAAGACATGTCAAAAGACACTAGTCAGTTGACACGCAGTTCAAGGAAACTTCCAAATTATAAAAAGCTAAGGATACAATATACCTGACATCACTATTAATTTATGGTTTGAGAATTACCATGAAAATTGCCATAAGTTGAAACCAGAGGTTTATGTAAAGGGACAATAAAAGAGATAACCCTTTGAGGAACAGTCTCTTTCAAAGAGGTCTGTGGCAAGAGCCTTTATTCAGAGAAAACTTTCAATTCAATACTGTACTCAAAGTCTGCACTAAATGTGGCCCAGTTTGAACTAACTTAGCCCTGTATTAAGTCAATTTATATGCAAATTCCATGGAAAATTAGGTTAATGTGCCTTTTTCATGTAACAGACAGTAAGAGCAAATGCATCTTGCCACTTGGCTTTCAAACAAAGACATCACCAACCTTCATGCGAGGAAGGGAATCAGGAAGGGGTACCAGAAGCTCAGAACTGAAAGGGCAAACTGTGCTGCTTCATGATGGCAGAACTTGAGTGGCTGCCAAAAAAGTCAGATGTGCAAGGGATCTCTGAGCATCTTTTAACTTAACCAGTCTTTAATATATGCCAACATTGATCTGGGAAGCACGAGAAAGGGTAACAACAACTAGGGCATGAGCTTCACTAACAGACAAGATTCATTTAAACGTTGTTTAGCTTCACAGTCCATTTTATTCCCTCATAAAATTTTACTGTCTTAATTGAAGTCCACTATTGTTTCACATATTTGTTCTACAATTCCCATCATGTTTTCAAAGTACCATCACGTATTTCAGCATACAGAAAAATGTAAAGGTCTTAGAAATGAAGGGTAAATGGTGAAACTCATTTGGAGATAAGTCTAGAAATCGCATGTTGTGAAGGCCAGTATACTCAAATCAAATCAAATTCCAACAGCCAGAACTATTTAAAGAAACAGTATTTTTCTCATGAAGCAAAAAAAAAAATGTATATATAAAATTTATAAAATCCTCCATTTAAATTTCAGCATCCTAACAGCTACAGTTATTTGAGTGCGAGAAGATTGCAACAAGGATGGGAAAGTAAACACAAGCCAGTGAGTAAGCAATTACAGGACTATGGCTTTGGGGAAACAGAATTGTGACTGAGTCTCGGTTCTAGCAATTACGAGTTGTGAGACTAACTCCAATAATGAGCCTTGTACATTAGTCAGTCATGATGAAAAAAACAGATTTTACAGAAGATAGCTCCAGTCAGGTATGGTGGCACAGGCCTATGATCTAAGGAAGGAGGTTCCCCTCAAATCTGAGGCCATCCATCACTACATAATGAGCCAAGACTAGTCTGAACTACATAGAAACCATGTCTCCAAACAAAAACAAACCAAGGCCTCATAGACTTCTAGAGGGAAAGGCTCGAAGTTCTGGGATAATGGGTGTGTAGCACTGGACTGTGAGTGTGTGGCACTAGATTAGTGCACTAACTGGCTGAGTGCAGTTCTGAACATGGACATTGAATCTCCTTAAGAGGGAAGCTCTACTGTGGGTGTGGGTGTCAACCAATAGCCTTGCAGCCTGAATTGAAGGGAAAAAAAGGAAGAATCTCCTTTTCTCACCTACTATGCCATGAGATTTCAACCCCTCTGCCATGCTACCCTGCCTTGCAGCCAGCCCACTGTGAACTGAACCATCATAGTCCGTGAGCCAAGCAAGATACACTGTTCCTCCTCTAACTTGTGGGTGTCAGGGGTCATGTCTCAGAAAGGAGGAAGCAACCTAGATATGCTTTAGAGAACATTCTTCATGAACTTAACTAAAATAAAGTATGACCATAAAAAGATTCTCTATAATGTGTTGCATCTACTCATAAGTTATAGTACTAACTTTTTATAATTATAAGTAATGATGCAACTAATTTTTTAGTAGATAGTCACAAAACATTTTGAATCTGAAACATAATTTGCTGACTGGTTTTAAACTGGCATACATTTTTAAATTGTAATAATTAACCCTCCCTTTGTTATTAAAATTTTGGGATGGTCTCCAATATCTACAGGGGATAAAGATCTTAGGAGTTGAATATTTTTAGAGAAAAATAGATCTCATTCTGATGATAAAACTTTGGAGAATAATTAATAAAGCAGTAAATTCATCAGAGTATACAATATATGTTTGTATACTAGACTAGAGCTATCCTTAAACACAGTTTGACATTCAAATGAATGTCTTTACTTCCTCCTTTTGGAAGTAACAGAGAATAAGCATGTAAACTATTTTCTTTGATAGTTCCTTCTTATCCTTCCTATTTTCACAGTAGAGTGGAGTACACATTTACATCTAATCTTATCTTTCACTACTTTCCTTCTACTAGGTATTAAAAGTGAGCAATACAATAAAGCTGTAATCATCTATCTATCATCTACCTGTCCGCCTATCATCATCTACCCAGGGTCAGTCGTGCAGCAGGCAGCCAGGCCTGAGGCCAGGGGCCCTCCACTGCTATGACACGTGGAGTCCCTCCCCTCCTTTTTTAAATGCATGCTTTTTTTCTGTTTTGTGAGAGCCTCGCACAATTACTTCAGATTTCCAAGTAGGAGTATTACAGGTGTATGCACTACTTGGATCTTTTGTCGCAACTTAATCTCATTCAAACCCCATGAAATCCAGTGTGCTTCCTATTTGGCGACATGCCAGCTCCATAACTCTTTTCTGAAGTGAATGTAATTATTATATATTACACATATGTACTAACAAACAGTTTTAGATCATATGTCAAATACTAGTAGGGCAGGCCCATGAGCATTATTTCTTTTAATATATGACCTAAGTTTCTTCTTGGAAAAATTATTCTAACTAGGTATGAAATACTTAGTTGGAATATGTATTTATTAGCCTGATCCTACGGTAGTTGAGTACTATTTAAAATTTAAATTTGACATCTGTCTTTACCATTTATCAAACTGTTAAAATTTATCTTTTTTGATTTTTTGATTTTTAAAAGAGAATGAAATGTACTTTAAATACAATACAAATGATACAGAATTTCACTGCACAAAATGATAGGGATTCAACAATGGTTGTGATATTGTACATTGTTGTCTTCAAATTAGTTGTTCAGATTACCAGATATAATAATGCAAAAAAATTGTTCAAAATTTAAAAGAAGAGAGAAAAAGTATTTCAGCATTAACTGCTCCTCCAGTGGACAAACAAAAGTCAGTAGTACAAACATCCAAGCTATCCTGTGTATACATACATATAGTTTTCCCTTCTTTCTTGCTTTTCTCCTTTCTTTCATCCCAGTTGCTTCTTTGATTTTTTTTT
>NW_004524697.1:1617972-1619255 GCF_000260255.1 Octodon degus | reverse complement strand
CTTAGTGATTATCTATAGTACAAGATGCAGACAGGATATCCTGTCCAAACATTATCAGTACAAATCTTTCTTCTCATTGAATTACGCGAAAGTAGCTGTATATCTATCCTATCAAAATTTATCATTAATTGCCCAACTCAGTATTTAAAATGGTGATCAAAATATCCCTAAACTATTAAATAAAGTAACAAAGACTAAAGACTAAACTTTTAAATTCTTAAAAATGTTTGTAAAATAAAGTAAGATTGTTCCATGCTTTTACTCTGCTTCACCCAGCTCACGTCTCTACCTATCCTTGGAAACACTACTACTTCTCTTGATAATACCTACTTAAATCTCACGGAGAAAGCCTGGAGCATTGAGGAAGTAGGACTGTTTATTGTTCATCCTAAGTGGTTGGCACAGCTCAGGCATTTAATAAATACTTGTTAATTGAATGAAGAACTATTGTGCAAGTGGGGTAAGAATTAAATAACATAAATACAGGAATCAGTTTTCTGTTTTTGTAATACGACTCCCAAGGCTGAATTATTTGTAAGGAAAGGAGATTTACTTGGCTTACAGCTTGGGGTGCTGAAAGGCTTACCAGCATGGCATTGGTTCTTGCAAGAATGCTGCATCACATCATGGAAGACAGCGCTGGGGCGGTCCGACGGTGAACAGGGTTAGTTTACATTTGTAGGCAGGAGAGGAAACGGTGCAGGAAGCAATTAGACTTCCTTCCCAGTATGGCCCCCTCCTTAATAGGCTCACCTCATTTTAATGTCCCCACTTAAAGAATCAAGATTCAGACCCATAACTTCGTACAGACCAAGTCACACCCAAACCATGGCAATAGTGTGTCCCACTTTTGTCTACATTACTATACTTGCTTAATAAGTTAGTATTTATCAATAATGCTACCTTTAAATAATCCTAAAGTCCACAATAATTGAAATTTTATATATACAAACTATTGTTTTAAATAACACCTAGAATATTGGGATACCACAAAACTTTAAAGGAAAATAATTTCACAATCAGCCCCCACACGTTCTTTATATCCAAATTTAGAGAGTTTTCATTCATTCATGTATAATGTTTATTTTACTGTGCAATTACAGATATTTCCTAATGGAAAGTCTAAAGTAAAAACCCAAATTTTAACTACTCAGATAATCCAGGCTAAAGCATATATATACATACATATATAAAATTCAAATCTGTAGTAGAGGAACTTAGAAATCTTAAAAGCTATATAATCAATCAATTGGAAAGGGAACATGTTAAGAGACACAGGAAGC
>NW_004524697.1:1611221-1616932 GCF_000260255.1 Octodon degus | reverse complement strand
CCTATTATTCCATCAGTGATTTTATTCTAAAAAAGGTAAGTAGTTTGCTGTAACTATTTCTTTACTGACTTTGAATCTATTCTACTTTATAATTTTGGAACTCTGTATTTAAAAGCACAGCATCGTCATTGTAATACCATCCCCACTTCCATGTGTATGCAAAGACCAGGTAGCATAATGTCCATGAGCCCAAGGCAAGTCATGAAAGCTCAGATTTTTCAACTCGAAAATATAAATAACAATGACATATGTCTCACTGGATTACTGTAAATGCAGAACACAAAAAATTTCAATGCTCTAGCTACAATCACCATCATCATTGTCATTAGCAAATTCTACTAGATAAGGTCTAGGACTGGGCAGATAGCTCAGCAGTCTAATTGCCTGCCTACGCAATCATAAGGACCTGGGTTCTATCCCCAGTACCACATGCCATGTTGGCCTTGAATCCTGAGGGTGTGGTGCCAGCCACCAAAATTGGCCATGGTGGTGCACACCTGTAATCCCAGCTCTGAGGAGGCTGAGACAGGAGGATCACTGTGAATCTGAGCTGCATAGTGAAACCATGTATCTAATAAAATAAATAAATAGATATAAAGTCTAAAGTATTCCCACCACTTTACTCAAATATTATGCTAAAGAGATTCTTACATCTACATTGAATAAAATAAAGTAGACATTTTATACTTCTCAGAACTACTTGAAACATTACCAAGACCATTTAATAAATGAAATCTATAGCTAGTTAGAGAGTATCAATGTAAGCTTATTACTTTTGATAAATGTATGCTAATTCTATAAGCATGAGGAGAAACTGTGAAGTTTATATTGAAACATTCTGTACTATTTTTGCAATGCCTTTGTAAATTTAACATGATTTAAAAATGAAATTGCTGAAGAAAAATTTCAGTTCATTAGCAAATAAAATAATGTGAATTTAAACTATGAAAAAGCAAAGTATTACTCTGATTTTAGACCGTGCCCTAATTAAGCCTAAATATATAATATACTTAATATAAAATACAATGTGCATGTGCCCGTGAGAGACAGACAGACAATAGTACTGAGAGAGACAGAGAGAGAGATAGAGAGAGACAGAGAGAGAGAGAGAGACAGAGAGAGAGAGAGAGAGAGAGAGAGAGAGAGAGAGAGAGAGAGAGAGAGAGAAGCAGTATTGAGAAAGAGGCAGAGGAGAGACAGAGACAGTGAATGAAAGAAGAGAGCACAGTTCTGTGAGCACAGGAGGCAGTCCTGGGTTGTGGTACAAGAGTAGAGGTGCTAGCAATGAATTCTCTGAGTTAGAGTTCTGACTCCTACAGTAATCAACAACAAAACTAAGTTGCTAATATCCCCACAAATGTATCTTCTCATTTCTAAAATAAGAAAAATAATAACTCATATATGTATATACCAAAGGCTGGCAATTTCAATTTGCTCTTTATTTAGGTGTGCTGTCTACTGTGTAGTACACTGGACAGTCTAATTCCTCTCTCCTTGAGCCTGGGTCACATTCTGTGACTACTTGCCTTTGGAAGTGCCATCTAGCAGAATCGAAATTCTCTCATGCCTGAGGCTAGATTGGAAGAAGACTGTGACAGATGTCTAGGTCTCTGAGGATCACTTATGCTGGTGATGTTCCCTATCGGAGCCCAAGCACCCTGCTGTAAGAGGTCCCAGTGTCATGCCCAGGCCACACATACGTGCTCCGACACAGTCTCCACTGAGCCCATGGCCATGAACCAGTATCAACTGCTCAGACTGCTGAAACATTTCAGCCAATCAAGCCCTGGATGACTGCAGATGTCCCAATATCCTGCTGCTCACAACACACTGAGCAGAAAAATGAATCAGATACCCCACCAACCATGATATAGATGGATAGATAGACAGACAGACAGACAGACAGATAGAATCTTAGAACACTAAATTTCAGGGCAGTTTGTTTTACATCATACCTCCTATAGTTGCTTCAAGAATAAATCATTAGATGAATTTTAACTTTTGTTATATTTATTATTCTCATCTCTCGTACACCTCCCTTAAAAGGTAACCAAACTGATTATTCTCCCCATCTCCTCTTGCACAGAACTAAAATTAATTTTTAAAGCACTTGCATTAACACTATTTATATATTGCTACTGATTTAAAAGCACAATTAAGATGCTTCCGGTAAAATAAAATGCCAGAAATTAAGTATATGCAGCTAAATCAGCACTGCACACCATGGCTGATTAGATTAATCCATTGATAATTTGGGTTAATTCAACAGCTCATTACTAAACACCTGCCACAAACCCATCACCAATTATGCAGGGTATAATGGAGGAAATGGTGAGCAAAGGGACCTGGTCTTTTCCTTGTGCAGTTTGCAGACTCACTAGGAAAGGCAGCAGAGTGCAATGGTGATCGGTATAGGATGCAATGTACCTTTCGATAAAGATAGGAGAAAGCACAGCTCAAACCTGTGGTTTCTAACTTGTTACCCAAAGTACCTCAGATTGTTCCAGGGAACACACAAGGTATTTTAAATTTTTAACAGAAAGCACAGTAGATGGAATTATTTTACTACAAACATCATGAAAAAGAATGAGTGGGTCACTGCCACCATGAATTGAGAATGCCTGAGCATCTCATATAGACATAGTTAAGCACTATAATTTTTGAAGGTCAGCAAACTCTCCTTTTATTTTCTGGAGATGGATAGTGGTTGGCAGTCAGCACCTGTTCCAGTTTATGCCTCTTCCAAAAGGTGGTTCTCTATCACCCAGGTACCCAAGTGTGGGTATCCGTATGCACAAAGTTTGATGCTAAACCTTTCACCTTTGTGTTTGGGAGAAAAATCTCCCAGTTGGTGGCACTAGTCTTTTTCTCTCTTTGCATTCTTCAGCCCTTTGTTTTCTGGTGCCTGCTGGCCTCCTAGGATCACTTTAAACTCAATTTCTGAAGTAAAACATCCCCCCACCGCAAAATCTCCTTCTGCCTTCGCTGTCTCTTTCAATAGCTATCTCTTCTTTTTACCACTCAAACAAATTAAAGTACCTTCAGTCTAATCATGCCCTTCTCCTTGAGAAGTAATCTGACACATCACTTATCAATTGTTCTTCCCCATGTTCCATTGAATCAATTGCATCTTTTTATTTTACAGAGTTTATCTTGGCCTAGTTCATACAACCATCAACCTTCAGTCTCATCCTCCAATCCAGTCTGTACAACTGTTCTTTCTCCAACAGAAAATATAAGACAAATACCAAAAACTGAGAATTACTTAAATTTTCTTTGTGTTTATTTTTTTTAACCAGTACATGTTTGCAGTAAATAACACTATATACTGATCACATTCCTTTCAGCCTATGTTTTCTTTGGGTTTTCCATTTCCCCTTTATTTTGAATTATTTGCACTTGGTATAAGAGAATGTGCAAATCCTTATCACAGGTGAAACACATCCAAAAAATGTCTCTTTCATGGACCGTGACATACCAGGTAGTAAAATATATCTGAAGCCTTTGATGACCTGCTCAATGTCTTATGTACTACAGGCCAAAACAGCAGAAAGGACTTACTCCAAGGTTTACCTGACATTGTCTGCACTAAAAATCAGTTGACTTTATCTTCCTAGATTTCAAGGAAGTATGACACTACCACCCACTACGTCTTTAGTGAATTGTCTCGTGTCTCAATTTAAACACAAAAGAATTGCTTTTGTAAAATGTAGATGTCATAGACAAACTAAAGCATTATCTTAAAACTAATATTTCCCCCTAGAACATAAGATCTATGGAAGCTTGAGCTTGGTTTGTTTGCATGTTGTTAATGAGTATCTGCACAGCATGTTGATTAAAAATAGCATACACTAGGAGGGTAATATATATTTATTATAAGGATGAATGAATAAGCAAAGCAATCTAATGAAAAAGTGAAGCATGTCTTAAAGAATTACATAAGGAGAAGTTTTAAGTTGTTTTTTTAAAAAAAGCATTCTTCTTCACAATTTCATCATCCCCCCACTTTCTTCTGAGCATCATCTTTTCAGGCTTCCATGTTGGTCTCTTTCCAAGCAGTCTCTCTCCACCATCCTCTATCCTCCCTCTTTGGTCTTTTGTAGTCCTTCATTAGCATGTGTTAATCTAATCCAACCAAGTGGGAGAGAAAGAGGGAAGACATTTGTAAACTGGAAAATCTATGGAGAGGAGACTCAAAACATAAAGGACAAGGAGTAAAATCTAAGGATAGACTAACAAAAAAAAAAAAAAAACCAGAATGAACACAAAAATTTTAAAGGATGAGGTTGAAATAAAAAGAAACTAAAGAAATACACATATTTGTTATCCTGAAATCAGGAATCAATTTTTTTTCTTTTAAAGAAAGCTTAAATTTCTAAGGAATAGTTGATTCATTTTCAATAACAAAAATATAAAATAGAAATACTCAGGCCCCAGATTTTTCTTTTAAAGTAAGAATTTAGTGTCCTCCCAAGGACAAACTGAACCCTAACAATCCAAAATTAGAAAATTTATTGAAACAGCTCCAAAGGAAAAGTGAAACTAAATTTTATTGCTAGAACCTATCTGCAAAGCAAGAAATAAAAATTTTACAAATCCTGGTACTCCATGTGTTTTTTTTTTTTTTTTTTAATTTAGTTTTCAAGTACAAGTCAGTAACAGGTAAATACCTATTCCCATCTATAGCTACAAAATTCCTGTCAAATCTGACATTTACATGTAATGAAATGTGTAATGAAAGTAATATGGCTATCTCACCATTAAAGACAAACAACACCCAGTGCTTAGAGACATAGTTCCAGATAAGGAAATATGACAAAGACAACAGATAAGGATTTTTTTAAAGCATGTTACAACACAGTTGATTTCACAGATAGTGACTGAACATTCATAAATCCAGGGTTTTCATGTTTTGAATGCATTATACAAAGCAGTAGGATTAGAAGGCATCTAATCCTGGTTTTAAAAAGTCTGAGTTTGCATAACATCCCCAGGGGTTAGGACCCTTCCTTTACTAATTAGTCCTTAATCCTGGAAGGTTAATTTCCTTTTAGAGAAAGAAGATGACCTGTAATACCTCTTAAAAATGTTATAACACATATTGAGTTTTAGCTTTCTAGAATGAATTTTGTCTATTTATTTTTTTTTAATTTTTAGGTTATATTTATACTATATTGTAACCAAAACATCTGTATTTGGATTTTAATTCAGGCACACTAATAAAACCAAAATTAAATATGTTTCCTTTATTTACCTCACATATCAATAGTCTAGGCTCCTAGTGGAATTAAAGAAGCAATAAATCTCTTAAGTCCAATTTGTCTTGATTTTTTAAAATCTTATTTTAAATTTGGTGGGGTATGGGGCACCGAATCTGGGAACTCGTAACATATCTTTCTATTAATTAGTTAGAAAAACTGTTAATACAGAGAGAAAGAGAGAGAGAGAGAGAGAGAGAGAGAGAGAGAGAGAGAGAGAGAGAGAGAGAGAGAGCCCACAGAGTAAGAAAAATAATTGTCATGTGACAAAGAACTAATATCTAGAGTATATAAAGAACTAACAACAAAATCAGACACACCCAAATTTAAAGAATTAATAAAAAAATGGACTTATGAAATAAATAGGAACTTCTCAGATGGAGAAGTAAAAATAGCAAATAAGCATATTAAGAGATTCAACATCCTTAGTCATTTGAAAGACAGAAATAACCT
>NW_004524697.1:1596905-1611121 GCF_000260255.1 Octodon degus | reverse complement strand
AGAGAGAGAGAGAGAGAGAGAGAGAGAGAGAGAGAGAGAGAGAGAGAATTGCCAGTTTGTCAGTTCCTTTCTCACTGCTACTGAATTTTGTCTGAGGTACTGGAAATCGAAGATGAAAAGAGAAAGAAAACAATAATAATTGGACTATGTGAATGTAATCATTTGCCCTCATTTTACCACTAAATTTTGGTAAAATTTTGTCTTTACGCTAATAGGTGTTAAGGCAAAGTAATGGAGCTTGTACCAACTAGAATGAAAGGTGGTATTAGGGGCCTCTAGCATCAGTAATGACCCAGCTTCAGTTCTCCCTTGAATGATCTGTTCTCTCATCATCTTTTTCATCCCTAAAATTGGCTTTGGCAATACTGGCCAGCAAAATCTGTGCCTGTGTGCCAGTGTGCCTCCATATGCCATCTGCAGATTTCATCTGCCATGCACACCACAGAATGATGTAAAAGGAGAAAGAGCTAAAAAGAAATGAACGTTTATAGCAACATATTTGGTCTGAGTAATAGTAGCATTATCTTTCATATCATACCTAGTGGTATAAAGCTAGTTCAACCTTTCTTCTGAAAAGTCACTTAAATTTAAAACAGCATTTTGAATCAACAGAATGAATTTTAAGCATCTAGCTTTACAAGTATATTAGAATTTTATATTATCAATGCTAGATAAGTAAATATGCAATAGCCCATTTCAAGGAATTTTTTTTAAATCTTCCCAACTTGCCACTAGTTAGATACATATTTTTTTAAAATTTCCTATCTTGTTAACAGCTAACTGTGAGAAACCTCGGTTTCCAATTTCTGAGCATGTTCAATCGACCACTATGGTTGTCATGACAACCAACACAAGCGCATTCTGAGCTTACAGGGGGCATTTCAATACAGTGACCCAATTACTATCTGTCAACAAATCCAACAGCAAAATAAAAGGACTGACACATTAATGAGGTTTCCTGATATTAGAGTTGCTTACAATATCACCACCAATTTTTTAAAGATAGAGTTCTACAAATATTGCACTTATGATGATTTCCATTGTTTGCCTTCATTATTGCATTTATGAATTTATTTTCTGCTTGGAAAAATGCCTCACTTCATCTTCTCTTTCACTGCAAAAGCAAATGACGTATAAAATATATTTGCTGAAGGGATATCTTATTCTCCAAATAGAAAAATCAGCAAATTGCAAAATTATCTCTATTCCACATTATAGACTGAAAACTTCTTAAGGAATGGGCTGAGCATCATAAATCCGATAGCTATTGTGTGAGAAAATTTCACTTCAAAGCAAGAACAACACACTCTGGATCGAAGGGCTTTGCAACAGGAGGAAATCACAGATTCATTAGATAAAAACTGTTTTGTTTCTTCTTTTGAGGAAGAAAAAGGCCAGTACAAATACTAACACTGGGTGGCAGGAAAAATTTAAAGTAATCTTTTCAATGTATGATATATAAAATGGTTAACTTTCATTTGGCCATTCATTAAATTGATAACAATCAGCTTGAAGTGTGCATGCATGTGTGAGCGGGTCCATGTATTGTTCATTGTGTTTTGGACATCATATTCCATTTTAAATATAATCAACCTAGTAGAGGCTGTGTTTAATAGGTAACAGAATTGATTCTCAGACAACGTTATAAATAGCACCAAATGATAGGTATGCTGGAAGTGAATATAAGAGATACTTTGGTTCTGCAAATATAATGAGTTAATATTTCACATTACTATTGAACATGTAAGGTTTAAGTGAGGTGTGTAAAATTAATATAGACAGACATAAATATACAACTCTAACTGGTTAACATTGCAAATACGAAAATTAAAGTCCTAACTGTTAAGTGATTGTCACATGCCTCCCTGCCAATAACTGGATTCATGGTTCATGATGGAGTTGTAGAGGTTATTGGATATGTTATTATAGATGTTCTTAAATATAATTTTTTAAAAATATAAATCCTAATCTATAAAATATTAAATTATAAATTTAAAAATTAATTCAGAGATCAATTGTAATATCTTAATTCATCAAAAATTCACATTCTCTTACCTAATAGAAGCCATTCACACAAGTTACACAGACATGAAAGCCCTAGTTCAATACACAGAGAAGTATTTAGCAGAAAATAAGAATATTCATGTTTTATTCAATTACAAACAAGGATGTGCACATACCTGTGTACACATACACACACACACACACACACACACACACACACACACCTACAATAATACGTTTTTCTCAAATGTTTGTGGGTTTTAATATTTTCTGATGGGCTGGCCAAATACCTTAGTGGATTAAAGCACCTGCAAGCAGGCGCAGGGGCCAGGGATTCCATCCCCAGGCCTGCCCTACCGGCCCTGCCCCCTGGGCAAGCTGAGATGGCAATTGAGACTGGGCATGGTGGAGCACACCTGCAATCCCAGCTCTTGGGAGGCTGTAGACAGGCAGATCACTATGAATCTGATCTAGTAGTGAGACCCTGAACACTCTGTAGACCTTCCTAAAAAACAAAATATATATATTCTTTTTTTCTTCAACTGATATCTTGTTCCCTACAATCCCAGAAACCTACTCATGTATTAGTATCCTTAAGGAGAGCCTGCCTTTTAATCAAATTGGAAACTTAATTCCATAGCCTGCAGTCATACTTAGGCATTAGTCATACGACTGGGTGTCTTCACACAGCCCCACAAGTCCTGGAAATCTGGCAACAAAAAAAATTCATTAAGACAGATGATGATGCTACAAACAACTCACTTTATTTGTCTTGCTTAGAGTGTAAACATAGCTTGATTCTAGATGAATAATTACAGTTCATAATACAATGTGTTCTACTCCATTCCATTGCTACTTAGCATTTTAGGCTCCTGTGTCATTTTAATCCACACTCACCAGTAGTAACGTGGAATATGTGCTCCTTCTGGTTACGTCTTAGATTTAAATTGACATGCCAATGAAAAGCTACGTCATGCTTAGAGAAGCATTGCATTCAGAGTATGGGTCATCCCAAGTGTGCTTTATTCTGGAATTTGAAGTACATATTTGTAACTCTTTATAGCATGTTTATAAATAAAAAATGAGCCTAAAAATAATGGAAGAAAACATCTCAAAAGAAGGTGAAGTCATATGGCTTTTCAACTCAAATAATATATTTAATTTTCATAAACTTGGGAAATTTACTTTCTTACAAATACTGCATAAAATGGGAAATGGTTCAGCTTTTTAAATAGTAACTAACAATAAACCAGTTGTTAATATAAAAGATGAAAATCAACATGAAAAATTAACGTACATCTTAACTTATGCCTTAAAAAATGATAGCAACTCTTTAATCTTAGAATTTACCTTCTAATGCTTGAGTCTAATAAAAATGTTTTTATTTATGTCATAGGAAAAGTTCAAATGAAAGAAGTACTTGTATTGTGTTTATTTCTATACTTTTAAAATTTATTTTGTGCATTTCAAACAAAATATATAAAATAAGTAATTAATGTGTGTACTTATAAGTGGTACTTCTGAGAGCTTTTAAATATGTTTTCCTTTTAACTTCTGGGTTTTGGTACAGAGTCTTGCTATGTAGTTCAGGCTAGCCTGGACTCACTATGTAGGCCACACTGAACTCAAACTCACGACCATCCTCTTTCCTCAGACTCCCCAGTGCTGGGATTAAGGGATTAATGTGTATGCCATAACATCCAGCTAACTTTTTATTTTATCAAATGATCCATGCTGATGTACTCCCTAACAGGTTAACATGGCTATGAACATTCTGATATATATATATATATATATATATATATCCTTCAAAGCACTAATAATTCCCATTCTGAAATAGGATCTATGGTTCTATACAATATGAGTACAGCATTATTTTTTCCAAGATATCAAGGTCTGTGTTGATGGAGACAAACTGGATGCCCACGTTTCCCACCTGGCAACATACAGCGTGCTGTAATATTCTGCTAGGTACTTGTCATTTTATATGAATAGCAAAAACTACTTACACTTTTTGATTAGAGCACTTTCAGAAGTATCTATCTTATTGCTTATGATAGTGGTAATTATTCTCTTATTTAAATGCTTTGCAATTGTTACAGCTCTTCAATTGTCCTAATATGTTCTGATTTAGAAGGGGAACTGAATGTTTTACATGGCAGTGTAAACTCTGGTTTACAATTTTCATCCATCTATGATTAGACATTTGTCTTTTGCTTTTAGGCTTAATTAGACTGGTATATTTTTAGGAACCCCATTCTTTCTGATTTAGGACAGAGTAATTGAAGTTAGATTGCCAAGGTCTGAGACCCAACTTCACCATCTACAACTTAAATACCCTGAAAGTATATGTAAGTACACCTGAAAGTATATTATTAATGGAATTATCACCAAGGATTATACAAATTAACAAATTTAATGCATTTAAAATACTGTTATCATTTGTTTATCAATAAAATTATGGGAAAAAAATAAAATACTGTTATCTTAGCAATTTCACTTGTATAGTTCATTAGGTTTACCTATGTAAACCTAAGTCTCTAAAAGAGAACCAAATCAAACATTTATGTTGTTCACTGCACTTCTTAAGAACACCTATAATTTAAAATTTTTCCTATCTAAAATGTACAATTATGCACAATAATCAAATGAGGAAGCATTTTTTTCTCCCATTATTTAAGAAATACTGATTTTATATCATTATTTTTACGATTTCTAATTCAAAATTTTAAATGCTTGGACTTCATCCTAAAAGGACAGGCTAGAGAGAAAAAGAGTAAACAAACCACTAAGTCAGTGAGCTGAGTGACGGTAGAGCAATGGATGGGAGCCCAAACACACAGAGTATGATGAACGTGGCTCTCCAAAAAGACTTCCCTGATGAATCCTAGTTGATACTTGGTTTGATTGAGGAATCTGATTAGCAGGGAAGACAGAAGATAGAAACACAAATCAAAACGGACCACTACATATGCCTTGCTGAGAGCATATCCGTGTGTATGAAGTATGACATTGAAAAATGGTATTAAGGAGTTCAGTTTGGACCCTAAAGTAAAGAGATCAATAAGCCAAAATGAAGATTTGCGGATGTAATCTTGTAGATAGCGAAAATAATGGAAGACGTTTTGTTTTGCTTTTCATATTTTTTTGTAATGCTAAAAATTGAACTGAGGGCCTTATGCACGCTAGGTGTGTGCTTTAGCACTGAGTGCACCCCCAGACACAATGGAAGCCTTCAAACACTTTTATGAATACATTTAAAGGGTGAACATCATTCTAGTTGTGTCAATCATGACTGGATGAAGAGAAGCATAATGGGAACTATTGTAATAGCTTAAGGCAAGAGCTGATTAAGTCTTAACAACTAAATAGATAACGATGTGAAACCTTAATTAGGAATCCTTTCACCTAATTAAGGAGATAAAACTATTTGATGACCAATTAGTTGTAGATAAAAGTGTGGAAGACATTAATAATGACTCATAATCTTCTAGCTTGGGACACAAGATATACAAATGGTGCTAGAGTGAAGAAAGTCAAGGAGAAAAGATAGAGAGTAGATTTAACAGTTAGCTGAAAAATTAAATTTAGAACATGTATTTGACATACGTGTGTGTCTGTGATAACAGCCTGTTACATGGCATTCAATAATGCCCACCTGCACCATTCATACCCTGCAGAAACCTCCACTTGAATAAGGCCCACGATTACTGATTTTATAGAACCTGGTCATGATTACATCAAAAATATCCTGTAGTTTCTATGATGCATGCTTTCCAATATCTCTTAGGTCAGTGGATATATGCTTAAAGATGTTAATATATGAGTTGTTTTATGTAAACTAAAATCTCGGTATTCAGGTTTAATTGCAGTGTTGGCACTTTATGATAAATAAGTGGACTCTGGGTTGAAGTTTGGCCATAACTATGCTATACCCTCTGCTCTGGAGAAGGCAGTGGCCATGACACCTCCCAGTCCTGTGCACAGTTTTCTGTGGGGAGGGCCCGAGCCTGCCTCCAGGTGCCCTGTTAGTAAGTTAAGAAACAGATTTCCTTTCCTTACCCAGCTAAGCTTTCAGAGGAACTCTGTCCATGCCATCAGCTTGATTGCAGTCCTGTCCCTTTCTTATATCTATTGCTCTGGTTTCCTCAAATATCATTGATTTTTTTTTCACATATCTATTTATGCACAGAAATTGTTCTAGCTGTAGTTTGTCTTTACTTTGATGTCAAAAGCTCATTATCAAGCCCATCTGGTTCAATGACACTTAGGAAAGTATCTGGTACAAAGTCATTCTGTAACTGTCGATGTGTCTTTTTTATCAGTAATAGTTATATTTGTGATACGTACATCTCATTTTATACCATAACAACCTAAGCATGTGCACTTCTAGTATTTTATGAATGAGGAAATTACATTTCCTCATTCATAAAATACTAAATAAAATACTAAATAATACTAAATAAAATAAAATACTAAATAATTTCTAGATTAGAAATTATCTTCCCTAGAAGATAACCCATATAATCCATGCTTGATAATTCTAGTTATTCCTACTAACCTCTCTCTGGCAGTTGAGAGTTATCCAATATAAATAAAAATATAATATACAAACTATTCATTATATACAATTAAAATAGTTGGTGATCTCTATTATGATGGAACAATATCATATAGACATTTTACTCGAAATGGAAAGTAGTAAATTACAAAATTCGATCCCATTAATGATCCTTTTATGTTGTTTACAATATATAGATTACAGTTAGAAGTGCCTTTTACCCATGGGAATTCTGGAAGAAGAATTGAGATACAATTCCTAGGAACAGTACTGAGGGAAAGATACAGAATCTAAGCTCTTTCTTTAATGCAAGCTGTTGCTTGTTTGTTTTGGCACTAATGAGCATACCTAAGGAGCACATAGTAAACTCCCGCAGGTGTTTCCTTCCCTAGAGTACAATGAACATTTTCACACTGCACAGAGTTGTTCTGATTCAAAATATTAATTTCAACCACTTTTATAAACTCCTCAAGTGTAGTTTGCTTTAATCCTATGCCTTTCACCATCTTTCATAACAAGTTTTCAGTTCTATTTGATTACAAAGAGTTCATGTCTCCAAAAACTTCACTAATACATCATTCCATATCAATGTGTGAAAACTCGTTTAGTTCCTTTTAGAACTCTAGCATATTTCTGTTTATCTATCTATCTATCTATCTATCTATCTATCTACCTATCTATGTGTATAAGAAAACAAATATAAAACCATAAAAAATTATTCTCAGAGACTAAAGTCATTATTTTACTGTAACAAAATAAGATTTTTAAAATTTTGATAAAACAAATCTTTGAATACAATAAATCATCTCAATCTTTATAATCATTGCAATAGTTGTAATTTTACTTTCATTTTATTATTTTGTGAATAAAGGGTACTGTGTGGTATTAGTCACTGAAATGATAAGTACATTTAGAGCTGGTCTTTCATGCTTGTTATGCGATCTCTATGATAAAATTTCATTATTGTTTGTTAATTAGCTTATAGGGTTTACAATAGTATTAAAAGCAGCAACAGTTCATGAACTTCACATGTGTGATGTGGTATCAGTGTTTCTATCATCCCTCAGATAATTCAAGTTGCCATGAATGTTTATTGAATACATGAAAAGTTTTATTTCTACAATGCATTATAATTTTCAATAATTGTTTTCCATCTCAAGCAATTTTTCTTCATTTGTCCATTATTCTAGTTTTTTTCTATACTTACCTCCAGATTGAATGAATATATATATATATATGTATAATTTTTGAAGCAATTAAATATTTTAAACTTTGAAGTAATAAAGTATTCATGGGCAAAAATGTAGGTTTCAAAAATCCTTTGATTTTTTTCAAAAACAAAATTTTTAGCTGATGTCCATGATTTCAATCTCTATGTATCTTCAAAGCTTACAATATCAAATCTATCATATCTTTATCTTGATATAAAAAAGATAAATAACAGCAGGATAATTTGCCAGGACTGTTACCCTCTAATAACAATCTATTATACCAGTGGTTCTCTAGGTGTGGCTCCAAGGTCACCAACCTAGTATCACCTGAGAGAGTTAGAGCTGCAGATTCAGAAGTCTCACCTCACACTTGCTAAGTAGGAACTTTAAGGTTATTGGGCAACAATCTATGTTCTCATGCACTTCAAATATGTAGTGCTACAACAAACTAAAGTTTGCAAATTATTCTACTAGACTGCAGTGCTGTAGCACTTGTAAAATTTACAAGAATGAACAAATGTCAAAATCAGCTATTAAAAGACTAAAAATAGATTTTGGAAGACCCAATACTATTATGGGCTACTGGACTCTTTTAGACTATTTTGCTGAGTTAACACACCTATAATATTCAAATGACGGGACTAAGCAAAAAAGGGGATATATAAGTGAATGTCCATTTTGTATCTGTGTATTCGAAATGGTTAGGATAGATATATAGTTACATTCCCTTAATGAATAGAGGGATTTTTCTAACAGTGTTTGTAAATAGGATATCATGTCTGCATCTTGTATAGCAAATATCCACTAGGAAGAGAGTATGCAATGTGTTAATTATTGAAACTGTCCTACCAATTTAATTTGAAACTGTCTCATTGCTACTTGTCTCTCAATAAAATTATGGAAATAAATAAATAAATAAACTTAAAAATTTTAAAAATTAGCTATTTACAAGATTCACTGCAGTGTATAGCCAGCTGTAACTTGTAAATTATGAATGGTAGGCAAAACAGTTACTTTACCTCTCTGAAAGATTTCTGCCATATCGCATAATGATTTTAAGGAAGTTCTGTCTAAATTTAGATTAAGAAATCTAATGTCCTAACATTATTCATTTCACCTACTTATGGTGAAAAAGATGGTTTTCGCCTTTGTTAACTAGCTGTATAAGGTGAACTTTCATAGTACTGTCTCACCTGCTTGAAAGGAAGGAATTACTAATTTGAGGAGAAGGACAAGAGAGGGAGGGGGGAAAGAGATTTATCTTTGTATGTAAGCAGGATGGTTTGGACAGCTGTACTATGCATTTCTATTGATCTATGAAAATGAGCAATTAGTGCTTAATTTGTTTTGTCTCCTTTTTACATTCGGTGTCCATTTTCTCTTCTTAATTTCTTATACATTTCTTTCTTTCAATTTTGCATGCATATATCTAACAATACGAACAAATAGTTTGAAGACAACACTATACATTACAACACATACTGCGCAATTCATATTTTGTTAAGTGAAATTCTGTATGATTTGTAATTCTTCTGTTTTAATGCTAAGTTTTACTCTCTTTAACAATGAAAAAATTAAAAGAATAAATTGAAAAGCAGAAAAGCTACATTACACAATGAAGACAAATTGAGGATTAAAGGCTGGAGTTAACAATGAACAATGTAGTAAAATGTTGTCAACTTCCCAGCATATATACAAAAAACAAATAAAACCTCTTCAAACTTATTTATTGGTGCAGAATGAGAGGCAAGCAATGACTATTACATTGAGAGTCACAAGGAGGCAAATGTTGAAATTTGTAACCCTTCTTGAATATGCACTTTCTATTAATCTCTTCAACTTGAGTCAATTCTTTTTTCACAGCAAATACAGCTCACTGTTGAAATGTCAAGATTTTTTTCACTGTGGCCCATTTTTCCCTTAGAATACAATGGATTTCCTCAGGAAAGCATTTTTACTAAAAGAAATATAAAATGCATTTTTTTTACACTGCACAAAAAGAAGTGTTCTTCTTTTTATTTTTTTTATTTTTTTTTTATTTTTTTTTTTTGCCTGACATGTCCTCAGCTATATTTCACAGGAAAGCAAAAAAGGAAGGTAATTGCAAACCCGTGCCAGAAGCTAGTTATCAGCAAGGAGATCAGAGATTTCAGGGGCCTGTCATACAGCTATTAAAATATAGACAATTAATGTCTCATTTATTTTCCTAGTTTTTTTTTTTATTTTTGAAAACTGAGAGAACCATCATTTCCCAGCCCTTGCCTTTCAACTATATTACCAGTCTTGAGTCCCTGTGCTGGGATCCTGTAGGCAGCACCACATACCACTCCACGCTTCTTTCTTCACATAGTTGTCTAGGAAGCACCTGCTAGCTCCCTTACTGGACCTCCACAACCACCAAGCTTATACTAAAATAGAAATGATTTCACTTCTGGATTAAAAAAAAAAATAGGAAATTCTTTCACTTTGACTGTCATTTGGGGATAATAGCATTCAATGAACCATAGATAGAAAGTTCAAAGTATCCAAGAATCAGCTGAAGGACAGCTTTGGAAATTCAACTTGTAAGACTAGAGATGACACAGGGAAGACAAAATAAAAGCATATAAGGGACACAGATAATACTGGTCTTTTTATATCAAATAGAAAAATGTGTTAGCTCTAGAGAGAGGACTGAGGTAATAGATATCTCCAAGGGGGAACATAGGATTTGGCACCCTAGAAGAGGGATGTGTTTCCAAAACAAACACCCTCAGTCAAAAAATGTAACATAACCCTTTTGATAATGTGCGATTCCAATATACTTCCATACTCATTCTTCTCCATTCAATTCTTATGGTCTTCATTGAGATGAAATTTTTATAATATGGTTTAAAGAGATCTTAATTTTTTGTTTCAAGTAACATGATTCATAGAACAAAAAAATTGTTTTAGAATATGTTAAATGGGGCCAGCCAAATAGCTCAGCAGAGGCCCAGAGTGCAATCCCAAGGCCTGCCATGCTGGTGCTGCCCCTGGGGTGTGCGGAGAAGGCAATTGAGACTGGGCGTGGTGGCGCATACCTGTAATCCCAGGTCTTGGGAGGTTGTAAACAGGAGACTCACTCTGAGTCCAATCTAGTAGTGAGACCCTGAGCACCCTGTAGACCCTTCCCTAAAATACAAAAAAAAAAAAAAAAAAAAAAAAAAAAATGCATTGAATGTAGATTTTGAAGTGTCAAGAGGTGTTTCCAATAACTGTGAAAACACAAACACTGAAGAACAATTTTATTTTCAGTTTTACAAAATAGAAATACAAATAGCTAAAAACAGTATTTTAATAAATATGTAAAAATATATAGCAAATGTGCATTAAAGAAATCTGTTGTTTATTGTATGCTAATCAAATGTAAATCTAATTTAAATAATGTGACTGCCATTTTAATTTCACTGAATGCTTTTTAAGTCTAAGACTTCATTGTGATCAAATCTGAGTCAAAATTGGCCTAAAATAATTTAATCTGTCCCACCACCAGACCAAGTATATCAAATTATTTTCTATTTCCATATTTCCACACACCCACACTTAACAGTTAAAATTGCATGTGTAAAATAAATCTATTGATTTCCAGTTCTGTCCAACATTGCTGTTCACTTGGAAAGCTAAGTTATTGCTTTGCCATATTTTTAAAACTCAGGTCATAAAGTAAAATCAATGAAGGCTTCTGTTCTTGCACAATAAAACCTTGAATAACCATAGAGGTAATAATGAACAAGTAAGTTTCTGAGTCACATCCAATCCCAAAGTATTATAGAACTCACTGTTCCTTAAGAATTAGAAACAATCTTGTAAATTTATCATAAAGAATCTCAAAGAAAACTACTCATGAGAGAACAAAAGAGATGAGATACCATTGATTCATGACACATACCATACGTGGAAAATAATTTTAGGAGTGTTACTGCGTGCAAGCAAAACAAAATATTTGTTGTTCAATAAAGAAGGTTCTGTCTTCTCTAAACCTGATAGAATGAGTAATATTATTTAAAACTATGCTTTTTTGTGTGTTTTTCTTTCTTTTGTGATACCAGGAATTAGATTTAAGACCTCAGGTTTGCCAGGTTTGCACGGTACCGCTGAGCTATACCCCAGCACCAATACTGTGTTTAACTAATCTCCAAAGGACTCAACTCTTTCCACCTAACAATTGAGAGTATATTTGCTTTTTCATAATGTGTGCATGTATCAAAAATAAAATCTCCATATTGCCATTTTTTTCAAGAGGAAAAGTAAAACAACAAATTAATGATCAGAAAAAAATCTGTAGAACTAATGTTTCATTAGCTTGTTACATTTCAGGTATATAAATACACAAATCTCAGTCATGTAATAATATATATTATTTTTATTTTCTAAATAAGAATGATGAACAAATTTTAAAAATCCCGATAAATATAGGTGACCTACCTATTATGGACAATATCAGGTAGCCATTTTTCAAATCAAAATTGTCTACTATTACATGGTTCAACCTAAGATATCCGTGATCTAATCACATAAGCAACAGATCATTTGGTACACTTACCAATGAATATATTAATACCTAAATAATGAAGCTAACTATATTTTTCAGTGAATAGAATACATGTCATCAATCTGATACAAATGGAATGAAATCATCAATAGAATGATTTTTATTTAAGCATAGAAAACTAGGAAGTGACTATACTTTATATGTTCAAAAACAGCCTAATGCTTTCTTGGGACACATGCACAAGGAATCCATCAGCACCACTAGATAGTGATGGTGCATTTGCATCATTGCCAATGTCATCTTTCAGAACAAATATTTCAATAATAATATAAGCATGAATTTATCTCTAACTGTCCAATGGGCAAAATATTTTCAGATTCACATAAAATAATATTCACAATTAATACACAGATGCTACTACCAAATATAATTATGAAAGACCCAAATGTCATATTTAATAGCTCCATCACCTCTCTGACATATAGAGATCAATGGAAGCAATAAATGTTTGCCACCTCTTTGATGATTAAAATTTTACCTAAAATTAAAAAAAAACCCTAAAATAATGTGCATAGATACATACTTTTCTTTTTTCCAAGATATCCCTTTTGACCTTATTATACACCTGGTATATAAAACAAGAAGATTTTTTGATTACTTAATGACATTTCACTCTCAATTGCACCATATAATAGTATCACATAATCCTAAAGTATTAGTGCTTAGTACTTTAAAAAGTAAGTAAATCAAAATTATAGGGGAAAAAATGATGGACACTCAAGTATCTTGAGAAAATATTTCTCATACATCCACCACATATAAACACCATGTTTTCAGACTCTATGTTGTTTATATTAAAAATATCAGGTGATTGTATAATACTATATAATAATAAAATTATGAAAACTTCAAGCATTAAAGAAGACAAGAAAAATGTTACTCATTGGACCATTGAATAATGAATAATGTTATTCATTGTTCTTTGAACCATTATCCTGGAAAATGACTCCCTCTATACAACCTACCAAGGCCTTATAATATTCCTCAATAATTTCAAAACAATGTTTCTCCTGCAATTTTATTTTGTTTGATTTATTACTAGTGTCAATAAATTTATAACATACTATGTTATCTATACCAGCATCTTCTAAAATGTTATATAATTTTCTAAGTTTAGTAAGCATCTGCTAATCTTTTTTTTTTTTTTTTTTTTTTGAGGAACCGGGGATTGAACTCAGGCCCTTGCACTTGCCAGGGAAGCGCTTATTCCACTGAGCCCTCTCCCTGGCCCCGCATCTGCTAATCTTGACAGTTCAACATATTACACTTAATTTCTAGACTCACAAGGCTAAAATACATGAGCTATTTAATAATAAAACCTATTCATTCTCATGAAAGTTTCTATCAAACTATTAAATATATTTCAGATCAAAGAGTAAGAGAAACTTTTAATTCAAGTCTAATTGCTTAAATGGAGCCAAGTAGCATTTTTTTCAAGCCAGTTTTAGTTGCTTTGTAAGATGTTACTACTTAGAACAGGGGAAAAAAAAGTATTTGTCATCCTTTGTCTGTGTGTCTGATCTCAGCTTGTTCCCAGCCTCTGGCCACTCTTCCTTTTCAGCCTTCTCTCAGTCTCCACTAGCATCATTGTCCTTATCGAATATGAAAGAAGATATGAAAGAGCCCACATTTAACAAATTCCTTTTATGTTTCAGAAATTAATAATAGGCACTTTCATGGTTCACTACCACATCTAACTCTCACCTACCAAAAGGAGTCCAACCAGCACAACTCAAAATAATAAAATTAGAAAATTAATTCTCAAAATATGGGTTTTGAGAAAGCTGAGATGGAGTCCATGGATGAAGATACACAGAAAATCAGTTAAGGTGGAGGAAAGAGCCAAGGCCTTTGCAAGGCCTTTGCA
>NW_004524697.1:1584543-1596805 GCF_000260255.1 Octodon degus | reverse complement strand
GCATGGTTTCTGAATTCTGGATCTTAAAAATCAACTGAAATATTCTATCTTGTGTCATGGAACAAGAAGAAGTAAAATGATTATCTATGAGGTTGCTCAGTCAAAGATATGTACAGTAAAGAAATGAGGAATTTAAAAAATTTTGATAAAATATGTGAATTATAAAAAAATCATTCAATGAATCTGCATGTGGTAATATGTAGGTGCAGAGAAATACAGAGCTATTCAGTGCCTACGGTTGATTTTAAAAGAACAAACCACATTCAATGTCATATCTAAATTCTATTGCTGAAACGATGTTCAATCCTTTATTTAAAAAAAGCAATAAAACTTACAAAATATTTAAAGGTACCTTAATAAAAGTGAATGCAATTCTCTCCTAAAATTGAAAATGAAGTTCTAGTATGTATGTTCAAAATATTTATCTTGATTGGTATTATGGATGAAATAATTTCCTAATTAGAAAATTGCAGAAAGTAATTTGGTTCTTTTTACTTTATGCTCACATCAGAATTCTTTTCAGAATTAGAATGGAAGACTATTTCATCCATTAAATTATAATTCTTTCTTTCCTCTGAATACTTTATAAAATTTTCTCTTACTTCCCAATAATAAAATTTGAACTAAATGGCTATTGATTCAAATTCAAAGAACATTTTATGTTAAAAATCTAATCCACATATGTTGCATAATGTCCAGACATATGTTGCAAACACAACTTGCCTGTTAAAAATGCAAAATAGTGTCTATATTATTAAACATTATAAAATACAATTTCTATTTTTCCTTAAACCATGATTTTAAAGCCCTTAGGCTATATTTCTATTGTGCAGCTGTTAAAACTACCTGCAAAAATTATATACACTATTAAAAACAAGAAAATAAGAATTATATAGAAGTATTATAAAAGTTAAACGTAGTTAAGTTTTTAGAATAGGACATTGTCATTTATTTTGAAATTTTCACTAAATCATCTCTTAAAATTTTTACTAAGACTTTATCCTACCAAATAAGAATAAGAGATCGCATACAGTTGTAAAGCTTTTCTTCTATTTATTTCTATTGAGAGAGAACAGGTAAGTCAACATTCAAAGAACACAATAAGGGAAATAAAGCCAGTTTTGCAAAGCGGAAAATATTTACCCAAACACTGAAATTCCTATTATAAATCAGGAGAAAATGATAACTGACAATTTTTAACTTTCAGTTCTTCCACTTTTACTTGAGAACCAAGTAAAAGTACCCACATTCCAGAGTAGAAATAATTTGAGCAATGTTTGCTTTTTTAGCATCATGCTCAGGGTTTGATGTCATCAAATTCTCCTCTTTTACGGGGGCAGATATATTAAAAAGTACATAATCTTTTTACATGATAGAAATTTAACTTAAAAGCATTGAGCAATTTGAACTAAGTCCCAAATTGTCTGAATTTCTCTTGGATAGGAATATGGTTTCAATGCTATTAAAATCTCAGTGCACCAATATCTAAATATTTTAGGAAGACACATCCTGCCTTTTTCCTCTGTCAGATTTACCCATTTGATAAATAAGTATTCAGTGAACACTAAAAGACTCCAAAAGTAAGAGTTGTCATCTGTAATCAAAGTTAAATTTTCCACTGACAATTGGAGAGAAATAAACTCATTAGTTATATTCTGCTTTTGTTTGTTTTCCCAGAACAAACAAGAAAGTTATTTATGCTCTCAGCTTAAGACTATCCAAGTGAATGGTCACAACTTTAAGACAAAGCACATAGAAAAACACGGATTATTTTTATGTCAGCTCATCCACAGCTGTGCCACCTGTTATTATGGATGCTACCCAAGACGATTTTTGAAACTACGCCAGCCAGTCTGCCTTCTCTGTATGAAAAAAAAAAAATCAACTATTTTGGATGGGGGGAAGGGTGCATGTGTGTGGGTGAGGGGTAGAGATCAAAACATAGTACAAATTATCTTATTTAACTTACCAATTCTTTCTGAGTCACCGTCTCCTAATTAATTAAAGAAAAATGAATTTCTAAGAACTATCACTCTACTTTGGCTACGAGTATCCTTACTTCTCATTTGGTCTCTTTAAATGTTTAAGATTATGTTTTGATTGGAGGAGTTAGTGATGTAACCCTATTAAGAACTTTCATTTATAACAAATGAATACATACTTATATTAATGATATCATTAAAATGCACATATTTTTTCAATAAGAAGTCTCAACATGGCATGTTATTGAGAATTTTAGATTTTAAGGTCCATACTGTCATAAATGTAAATACAATTAGCAACTGATGCAACAGTAATGTACAATAATCAAACTCACAAACATTATATCTTAACCAAAGTAGCTATAACAACTAACGCAATACAGAGCTTTCAGGAATATTTAAAATAAAAATATATCTATGTTTCCTAACTTATATGTGTCTTAGAACTACATCTGATAATAGGAAATGGTAAAAATAAATTTCTTACATCCAGAAGGCTACTCCAGGTTAAGCACAGTAAATGTTATTAAAAAGCATAGCTGTCAAAACAGAAAATAGATTTTTTTTTTCTACATGCTGATTGGATGTGAATTGCTATGACTTTATAGCCTTGTTTTCCAAGCTCTAAAACAAGAGCTAAAAGGGTATCTTTTGACAATATGTGAGATGAAGTTTGTCCACTAGATGTACAAAATCGGTTCCCTATTCACAAATATGTAATAGATATCTAAGAAGCAAAAGAGAGCTCTTTAGTGTCTACATTTCAATAACTGCTCAAAGATTTTCTTGTTGCTTTTATTATCTTCTGAGCCTCTGGTCCACAGACCCCAAAGATATAAGATTAAAGATTCAAATTCTATTAAGAAGGCAGATGCTGTAATTTGCCCTATTAATTTTGGGTCTTTAATTTCTTTGCAGTAGTTCCCAATATATTGTACTACCAATTCTTACTAGATGGCTTTGGTTTTAGGTTGAATTTACTGATCAAATGAAAAAAAGTAAACAAGGAAAAAGGAATTATCAAGGATACATTAAAAAGTGATGTCAAGTTGGAATTTATGTATATGTTATATAAACTTTTAGTTTCAGGTATCACATACTACATTAAATTCAGAAATTTTCTTAATATTAAGTTGTTTAGACAAGACTCCTATCCAGATCTGGAAAATTACTCAGAGGTTTGTTTTCTTTTTAAGTACGAAGAGTAAGTTTTGCTTAACTTAGCTAGGACATGAACAAAATAATTATTATAAAAATATGTGGAAGAATAAAGACAAGTATTAAGAATCATATTTTTAATGTATTTAGTACAGGGTCTGCAGGGTCTCACTACACCGACCAGACTCATAGGGATTCTCCTGTCTTCAGCCTCCCAAGTTCTCATGCTGGATATCAAACCTTAGCTGCTGCGCTCTGCCTAAGCAAGTGCCTTAGTCCACTGAGCTATCTAGCTGGCCACATCTTTGGTTTTGAAGAAAGGAATTAAACTGACCAATCACATCTTCTCAGAGCAAAATTATGATTTATAGGTAACCAATTTCTGCTGTACACAGGGATGGATGGACTTTGAGAAAGATGCTCATGTGTGACAGAAATTCATAACTAGTTGTAAAAAATAGTCACAAACTACAGAACGTGGGCAAGTGTGTGCTGGAAGTATGTGCAGGAGGAAGATTCACAAAAACTGAGGTGCGGCAGGCAGGTGATTACTGGGATCCAGTCCAGGGAGGAATGTGATTCAAAGTTTAGACCTCAGCTTCAGTCTGATTGGATTGGATCAAGCTCTGTTGCTTACTACTCTAATGTGTGACTTTGATCCACCTAATTAGCCTACTTGATTTTTGGCTTCCTCAATATTCACACCACCTAAGGTTACAATGAAGAGTCAATGGATTCAAGTCCTTAGGCCTGCGTCTGCTACTGAAGTCACTGAGCAGGTTAGGCTGGCCAGACCTACTTCTAGCAGAACACAAAGCCAAAGCTGCCTCTCTTTCCACTCATTACGGTACCATCTCTTCTTCGGGAAAATGTATGCCTAAAGAAAATGTACATCCTGAAATCATTTTCTGGACAAAAATAATCCTACTAAGATTATTTTTAAGACTTTAGTCAGTCTATATATATATATATATATATATATATATATATATATATATAGTGTTTGTGACTTTATGCATAAATTCCTTTCTATATATGCACATATATGTACATAAATATATAATGTAAATTATACAATCATGAGGTCACACATCAAATATAACTGTATAGTGTTCTTAATTATAAGACATATACTAATTTTGAAAGTAAAAAACAGCTGTACTCTTTTCCTCTATCAGACATGTCAAATCCATAGCCTACAGGGAACTTTCCTCTTACATTTTAATATTACATTACAACACATTACAATAAATTACCGTCACCTTATAGTTTGTATTAATCTTAACATTAAAAATAAAGTTTTATCACTTCTCATAAATTTACTACTTTATAACAATGCAAGGCAATTTGCCTTCCCTCAGTGAGGCTGCACCACACCTATTGCTGATTCTAAGAGTTGATGATAGCATTGACTTGGAACACACGATAGTGCTGTTGGGCAAGAGAGGAATGATGACAGTTGAAGCGTGCTCCTAAGATATGGGTTGAAATGACAAATCTTGACTCTGTTCACATTGAGTCTCAGTTTCTGCTCTGCTACACATCCCATGATGATCACCGAGAACTGCTGTTACTGACGACGTGGTGCAGCAAGCCTTGGTTTGGAGAGGGAGTTTCTGGTTGACTCCAGATAAGCTTGAGAACTGATAGTTGCTGCTAGATTATTATACAGGAAAAGCACAGTCCTTAACACTGTGGGTTGTGTCTTTGTGCTCCACTCTGCATTTATTCACCAGAATTTCTCTATAAATTCCTCCTAATTTAGTGCCTTCATTGAAGTTATCTACAAAATAATAGTCCCTCATTTGTCCACCTGCCTATTTGACAAATTATGGTAAAACATTAAATCACTTACAACTTTTCCCAGAGAATTTGTCAAAATGTTTCAGACACAGTTGAATATTTACAAGTCACAAATAGGTACAGTAGCTTCCCTTACCCCAAGAAAATATGTCCCAAGACCCTTAGTGGATTCCTGAAACTATGGGTAGTAGTAACTTCATATATCTATATTTTTCCTATACATATATACCTACGATAAAGTTAAATATAATTTAGACACAGTAAGAGATTAACAATAGTATCCAGTAATAAAACAATTACAACAATATACTATAATGGAAAGTATATGAGCGTGGCCTCTCTTTTTCTCTCAAGCTTTCTTTAGGTTCTACACTCGCCCTTATTCTTTTGATGATTTGAGGTGATAAAATGCCAATGTAGTGAGACAAAGTGAAGGGAAGGACTTTCAAATACTGTAGCCATAAATTTCACAGCTTGAGGTATGACAGAAGGCATACCATAAATTTATTATTTCCTTAATTACAATTTCAATATATACAAGGTTCGTTCTTACCATTGGTCATAGCAACTTCAACATAAGACATTTTTCCTTTCCTTTTTAAGTCAAGAATTTTCACCTCTTCATTTAAGGAAGCCTTTTACAGATTCCCTTTAGCATATCTGATTTGCTAACAATATTACTCTTGTAATAATGAAGTCATTACTAAATAGATCAGCATTAATCAAAGACATGTACTGTGATGATTAAAGACTGGTAGTTGTTGATCTTCTAATTAAGATGTCTACTATGTGACAATTGAGTGGGTAGGGTATACAATGTGGATACACTGGGCAAAGACAAATTTATTTTCTAAGTAGAATGGAGCAGAATGGCCTAAGATTCCATGAGAATACTGAGAACAGTATGAAATTTAAAATTTATGAATTATATCTCAAATATTCCATTTAATATTTTCAGACCTAGTTGGCCAGGGTAATTCAAACAATGGAAAGCAAAACGGTGAATAAGGAGAGATTACTTTTGAAATCCTCATAGAAATCTTCTCCTGAACTTTGCTTAAGCTTCTCTATGCAATTGCAGCACTCAGTACCACAACTTGGCCACCATAAATCCTGACTTTTGGAAGAGAATGATGCTAGATTTAGTATGGTCACACCTGAGACCATGTTATAATTTTTTACTTTAAAAGAATACCAGAAGACTGGTGTTTTGATTGAAAACAACCTAAAGTAAGTGACTTCCATTTACAGAGCATTCTTCACAAAAATTATATACTTCCTAAAACACTAGAATTCCTTCAGCACAATGCAATACTCACTTTGGTAAAGGCCTACAAAAAATGGACAGAGCAATATATAATCACTCCCATGATTGGCTCATACATCTATTTGAATATAATGGCTAGTGAAGTAACATATACTTCTAAAGTATCTACTTTTGGCCAGGGATATAGCTCAGCAGCATGGTGCCTTCCAGGTAAGTGTGAGGTTCTGAGTTCAATTCTCAGTCAAATAAAAGTACCCACCCTCCTATGTTGGACACATTAAAATCAGAGTAAAAGTACCTCTCTTAATTGCCTTATCTCTCACTCTCTCTCTCTCTCTCTCTCTCTCTCTCTCTATATATATATATATATATATAGTCCATTGCACATTCTAGTTAAATGTAGAAGATGACATGAGCAAACACTGACATTAAGTTCTTCTGATTTGAAACAGAGAAGAATAGCTCATGCCCTCATCCAGTGTCACTTGAAAAAAAAAAAAATCACAACTAATGACATCATTTTCTTGTTTACTGCATATGCTAACGCTTGTTCAGAAACATTCAACCTGTTACCACAGTCCACAATCTAACTGAAGGCTTTATTTGCTAAAGTGAATATCATTCATCTACATAAAATTTATCAATTTATAGTTCCTTACATAAAGAGATCAATCAAAAGTCAGTACAATTACATACTATAAAAAGACACTTAATTAAAACAGACAATTGGAAAGCATCTTTCATATGTAAGACAACACTATGGTATATGATTACTATAAAAGCAAATCTCATGCAGTTTAAGAAAAACACAGTAATGCAAAGTGCTGCTTTCAGTCAGTGCAGATGGATTATTGAGTCTGCCCACTTAGACTCTGGAAAATTTTCCAACATTATCGGCCTGTTACGTAGCTCCTCCAACTGAGATCTTTTAAAATTTTTTATCATTCCCCTTCCCCCACATGCAGAAAAATCATGTATAGTCAAATGTAACTTTCTAACAACAGGCTGATATAAAACAGGTGTCATGGGCAAAGATGAATAAAACAGATCAGAAATAAAACAACCCAAACCTTCTTTTTGTCAGTTAAGAACAAAATCTAATTCGTAGACATTTTACTTTCCCTTGATGTACTTAATGATCAGTATTCAATTTCTTTGATTTAAAATTTCTTCACAAGCATTCTTGGCTCGCTGACACGCACTTCCCAAATGACAGACCCTCTGACCAAATCTGTCCTCTCCCATCACTACTGAACCTCTCTCCAAGAAAAAGGTGCTTAATGTCATCTTAAGAAAAAATGTCACGACTACATACATCAATTTTCTTCATCCTGTATCTTACAATTTTTTATTCAGACACATTCAACCTGTTACTACAACTGAAGTTTTTATTTAGTGCAATAAATAATATTTTTCAACATCAAATAATCAGCCTCTGTTTCCTTAGACAAATTGAATAGCCAAGAAGTAGCATCAGTATGATCTAAAGAAAGATATTAAGATAATTTATTCATAAATTAAAACAGTCCATTGCATAGTTTGTTGCAAGTATTCATAGGAATCAAAAATCTGCTATTCCAAATCATTAATGGACACTTTAGTTATTTGTGGATATAATAGGGTTGAGATGTTTTAATTAAAAGAAGATCAAATGATATCTAGATCTTTATTGGGTTTTATTTATGGTGTATCATTAACATTACTTGCCTATCATCTTTCACTACTGGTCGTATAAAACCTTTAAATATCAATATCAGTGTTTCTAATATGTATGTGTATATATTATCTATGGATCGGAACATATGTCATAAATATATCATTTATGCCTCAAGTTATGTGTGTGTGCCTGTGCACTTTAAGAGACACAATGTATCTGAATATCTTAAAATATAAGAAAATGCACTGTACTTCTAAACCACTAATTTTATCAATAAATGAGTCTTAAAAAACAATGAATTTACTTACATTTAAAATCTACTTTAATCCTTTTGAATATTACCTTATTGCAGTATTACCTGGGTTACTGTCTGAAGCCTAAGAAAACAAGAACATGTTCTCTACCATTACATAAGCCTGAGAGCAGACATGACAGAAAACGCTACCTATGCTAGGGGAACGTCAGAGCCCTCTGATGCTACCAGTTGACACATTAGGAAACATCTACAGCTACTTGAATCTTTTGAAATTACAATATCTGACCAATTTTGAGATATAAAAATGTCAAATTCATCTGAACTCACACATCTGATATTCCCACACAACATTTAACATGTGTCAGAAATTGCCTTCCTATTTATTACCTAGAAGTTGCATAGATTCAATCACATAGAAAGAAAAACCTTAACGCTATACGCTCTGGAAATCCAGGAACTTTTTGCTCAATCTATATTAAAGCTAGCCTAAATCCATATGAGGGATAAACACGATTTTTTTTTCAATGTGCAGAAACCAAAATATAGAAAATGGTCTTAGTCTTTGTTCTATCAGATGGCCACGCAAGGTATTGATAATGGTTACATCATCAGATTTTTAACTGGGATTTGTTTCAAATATTGTGTTGTTGGTTCACACTGACAATCCCTTGACCAAGCTCGACAACCATGAAGACATGAAATAAATGAAGGTTAACAAAGACTGGTCTAAAGAACAGTTCGCAACAATGCCACAATGCCCTCATCACTAATACTTGACTCTGCATTTAGATATATCTGAAAAGATTTGCAAATAATGACAACATTTCTATCAGACATTACTGCAAATGAGAAGCAGACGAAAGAAGAGGAGGAAAAATGCCTTCCGAAAAAGAAACATTCATGAGTCTTCCTGGCAAGTATTTAAAGCAAACAAGGAAACTAAAAAATAATTAGTTAGTTGCAAACAAACCCTTTTAGCACAGTACCTTTTTGTGTCTGTCCCTCTTCCATATTCTCTTCCATGGCTACCTTTCTTCAGTAGGATCTTGTACACGGAATTAATCAAAGGCTCAATTAGATGTTGAAAAAACTGGTGATTTTTTTTTCTCCCTGGGAAGTTCCAACAGCAGTGGCTTGGGCAAGTCCTCAGAGCTTAGCTAAGCTCCCTAGCTCCTCTTGTTTGCTTGGAGACTGGCTGTCAAGTGTAATTTCATTCAAATTACTCTTCCGTGAAGATTATCAATTTTTCTTCTCAAAGCTGCTCATTGTGTACCACAGTAAGCAGGTATTCAAGCAAACAGTCTGAAAATTTTGGGGGGAAATGTGGTCTGAATTCCAGGAGCAAAGACACTATGATTCATAGGCTTGCTCTGCCTTTAAAATGGGGAAAAGAAATTGACGTTTGTATTGAAATCTGGCTTTAAATTGGAAACAGGCTGAGCTGTGAACAGATGGAGGGGCTCCTCCTAACATGAAGCAGACCACCAACTCACAGTTCCCCCCTTTGCCACCAGAGTGGGAAAGCCCAGATTCCCATCAGTTCTCTCTGCTGCAGCAGTTGCTTCTCACCCAGCCAGATCCCTTGCAAAAGTGTGTTTTCCTTTTCTCTCCTAAGTATCTAGTTAATTTGATTTAAAGGTGCCAAGAATGGATGTAATTATAGTATTTCAGGGTTCATCCGTAAAAGGTGATTAGCAAGAGAGGACTTGTAAGCTCGCCTCTTTTTGATGTAAAATGAAATAGAAGCATGGGTTTTCGAAAGGACAAATATAAACCTTTGAGCTCGAGAGCTACAGCTACATGTTTTAAGTATTTTACTTAGTGCCTGGGAAGAAATGAAAGGGAGCAAACCATGAGGGAGAGAAGAACCTATTGATGTCTTTGTCATTTTTTGTTGATTTTAGAGAACTAAAGCTGCTGATTTCAAATGGGAATCTCTTGAAAGATAATTTTTAAAGGTTCATTTCTGGGGGTAAGCTGAGTGATAAAAGAAAGGATGAAGTTCTAGATAAGGAAAAACAGGACAGCGATTTATATTGGGAATCTGCAGTCTGATTTGGAATGCAAATCACAATGCACCAGTCTGGTAATAAATTAACATTTGTACTTCAAGCTCTTGAATGACAGGACCCAATCAGCAATCTCTATACCTCACAAAAGGTAGAGGAAGAAACAAACAGTATCTCTTTCAAGCAGCATAAACACTTACTAGGATATAAAGGAAGAATCTTTGCTTCTTTCCATCTCCAAGTAAGCAAGCATAGAGAAACACACACACACACACACACACACACACACACACACACTGTAACTGTTTGTCTTTAATGAAAATAATTTGAATACTTACTCTTTATAGTATGCTTCTTATACTACAGCAAATATTTCACATACTTTTTATAAAAAACATCTCCTTAGCATATTGTACACACTCTTAAAAAATCCTTATAAATGCAAATATTTAGGACAGACAGCTGTATAACGTTCCATTTTATTTCTCATAAATGAATATTTAGCCCTCTTCAATAACATCTTTTTCCTTTTTTTAGAAATGAATATAACCCAAAGGTAACTATGATTCCAATAACTGAAAACCTTTCTCCTGAATATATATCAATCTGAATCCAATAGTTTTTATGATAATTGCTTGCTCAGGGCACAGACTGAGAGAAACCATAAGAGAAATTAAAGAAAAAAATTCATTGCAGTGTCTCTGCTTCAATTTATCCCTAGGCTGACATAATTTGGCATGCAGTCAAATAAGGAGCCTAACTCATTTGCATTCTTTATTCATTTTATACCACAGAAATCATTAGTGAAACAAATTATTAAGAGTAGTGTCCATAGAAATAATAATGCCACCTTAAATTTCTATATCTCTTTTAAATCTGTAAAACACACTCCTAGGCAATAACCCATTTCCAATGTAAATATAGAAACCTTCATTCCCCCCCACAATACACCAGAGAAACCCTCACTCCAGGATACCTGGGCTGACCAAGGAATACTTAGAACCAATGTCGGCTGAATAACACCCTGATCCTGATATCCACTCCCTCTTCCTGATGTACTCCAGCCTGAGTGTCTTTAATGTCCTTCAATAGTCAGACTCAGTTCAGAGCCATTTTCCTGACTCATATAAAGAAAAAACTGAGAAATTAAACAGTAAAATAAGAAATGTACAAAAATATTGAGTGGGCAAGATGTATGGAAACCTAGTTATAATTTCTTTTCCTTCTAGAAATGCCAGCAGGACAATAAGCTTATAATCATCAACTTTTTGTCTAAAAGATGTTTATGCAATAATTGTTACTAAAATAAGACAAAGTAACTTACTCTGACTTTCTTAAATATAAAAAAAAAAACCCTCTCAAATCCAAACTACAATGGATGCTGCCAAATGGGTGAGGAGAAGCAGATGCACACAGCCAGTTTCTTCACAGCAATCACCTTTCTGGAAGCCAAGAATCATTTCTTCTTCTCTTGGAAAAATGTACATTAAAATAGATTATTTTAATTTATTTATTTATTTATTTATTTATTTATTTATTTATTTATTTTGGTGGAACCAGGTATTGAACTCAGGCCTTTGCGTTTGCCAGGGAAGCGCATATTCCACTGAGCCATCTCCCCAGCCCCTAAAATAGATTATTTTAATCATTTCTTAAGTCTACAGTTTCATGGAATTAAATACACGCACACAGTTCTGTGACGATTTCTCCTATCCATCCCCAGGTGTTTTCTATCTCCCCAAACCCAAAGTATGCCCTCATTAAACATCAGCTCACCAGGTCTACTTTCCTCTGTGAGACCACCATCGACTGAGTAGTGCTGATAACTGTCAATACGATGATCTTTTCAAGCTTTGATCAGGGAAATATAAAAATACTTTGAATATCCAAATACATAAAAACTAGTTAGAAAAAATGGTTGACCTTATGGTATTCTAACTTTTTGAATCCCAAATATATGTACATGAACTTTAATAACAATGATCTTCCCTCTAGATCTCTTTTAAGACCTGCAAGATAGATGGTGCCTCATCTTGTGGCCTTTTTATTATGTGCATCATATTTAAGTCCATGAAAACTATGATCAGAAGTAAGTAAGATTTCCTTTGCAAATATTAACCAAGAATTATT
>NW_004524697.1:1567144-1584198 GCF_000260255.1 Octodon degus | reverse complement strand
AAAAAAAAACATCTACCATAGGGTCCAGGGAATTAGCTCAGTAGAATAAGCACTTGCCTGGCAAGTGCAAGGGCCTGAGTTCAATCCCCTGTTCAAAAAAAAAAATCTGCCATAAAAAGTAGAATATTTTAAATATAGTCTAAATTTTCCATGACTTTCTTGAGTATTACACAATCATTTAAAGCAGTCAATGCACAGAATGATTGAGGTCTTCACAAACTTGTTGCCATTACATGTCATCACTCCTCTCTCTCATTCTTAACTTTGCA
The DNA here is from genome assembly GCF_000260255.1 of Octodon degus. Taxonomy (NCBI): domain Eukaryota; kingdom Metazoa; phylum Chordata; class Mammalia; order Rodentia; family Octodontidae; genus Octodon; species Octodon degus. Next base: position 1,583,929 of record NW_004524697.1, on the reverse strand, counting down.
AATGGTTATTAAGCATCCTTAAATACTCAGGAACTTGTAGATAAAAGGCATAGTCACCAGACAAATCTCTGATCTAATGAAGAGAACGTACTGGTGCAAGTTAGATCTTAAATCACAGGTTCATTGGCAAATGTTACTGAATAAGGGGGGAAAAAAACAAGAATTTACAATGAGAGCTTGAAACAGGAGTATAAGATAACATTTAGTTGTGATAATTGATAATGTTTTCTGGCCTCCAAGCAGGAACAATTTCCACTGGACAGACTGAAACAGGCGACCCTTTCACTCAAAGGAAACCAAGACAGCCAGGAAATGTACATGTAATGCAGGGGAGGAAGGGAAGTTATTCTAGATTGTGCAAACTGAACACACAAAGGCTCATAGTGAGAGATATTCTGACTGCATATGGTGGACCAACACCATGGAACAAGGTGGAAATTCTTTTCCATTACGACTTAATGAGCATTATATCCCCTAGAAGTTAGTAGTCTTATACTGGGAAATCTAACTCTTAGTAAAACTGTGGTCTTCAATTTTCCTAGAGTTACTAAACAATGAGAGAGACACTACTAAAGTCCAGTTGGCTTCTGAAATGAATGCAGTTTGAAAGGAAGACCATGGCGAATTTATTAGAATTAACTTGCAAGAAAATCCCTGTATGCTCCACAGTATCTTAGATGTATTATTTTCACTTAACTTTGTAACCTAAATGCACATACATTTTCTCACACAAGACTGAAGTTTAAACATCTTTATGTCAAGGCAGTATACTGTTATGTGTAACACATTCTCTTTCCATTTATCTTTTAATGGACATACAGGTCACTTCCAAGATTTATGTGTTGCAAATTGTGAGTCTGCACGCAGTGTGACTTCAAATCTTAGAAGGGGAATAGCTGGGTCAAATGGAACTTTTACTTTTAGTTTTGGGAAGAACATTCATACTCATTTTCATAGTAGCTGTACTAAGTTATATTTCCAAAGGTTCCTTTTTGCCCTACAGCCTGACCAGTATCTGTTATTATGAGATTCCTTAATCATAGATGTTCTTTTTGGAATAAGATGGAATCTTAGTGTTGTTTAATTTGCATTTTTAATAGAGTTGTTGAACATGTTTTCATGTGTTTATTGGCCATTTGAGCTTCTGAGAAGTATCTTCAATTCAGCTGCCCATTTTTATTTTGTGTTTTATTTTGTGGTATATGACTTTTTGAATTATTTAGATATTCCAGATAAACTGTCTAAGAAATAGCTGGCTAGTATTTGCTAGTATGGTTTCCTTTCAATAGGTTTTCTCTGCATTCTGTTGTTTTCTTGGCTGTTGAGAAGCTTTTTGCTTTGACATGATCCCATTTGTTGATTCTTGAAATTTCTTGTACTGTTGGCATTTTGTTTCAAGAGTCCTTCATACTTATGTCTTCAGGAGTCTTACTTATTTTATCGTTCAACAGATTATTTCTATCTTAAAATTTATATTTTTGATCCATTTTGATTTTAGTTTAAGTCTGGTTATGGAAGTACATGCCTGTAATCCCACTGCTGGGAAGGCTGAAAACAGGAGGATCCCTATGAGTCAAAGCTGTGTAGTGAGATGCTGTACTGAATGTATAAATTAAAGAAAAAAAGTTGGCCTGTGATTTTAATTTAGTATATAATAAGAGATATGAGTCTAGATTAAATCCTCCACATGTGCATAGTATGTATTCCCAGAATTATTTATGAAAGAGTCTGTCTTTCCTTCAGTGTATATTATTGACTCCTTGGTCTGTGATCAGATAATGGACCTCCCTGAGATTTCCGCAGTCTCTTTTCTGGTCCACTGACCACCATGTCTGCCTTTTGTGACAGAACCATGCTGATTTTTCACTGGAGCTCTGTAATATCACTTAAAATCCAGGAACGTGATACCTCTTGCTTTGCTCTTATCACTCAGGTTTACTTTTGTGATTCTGGGCTTCTGCTGGTTCCACATAAATGTTATTAGTTTTCTCCAATTTTAGAAAGAATGCTGTTGTTATTTTAATTGGAATTTGCTAATTCTGTATCTTAGTGTTGGAAGTATGGCCATCTGGCCATACTGTAGTATAAGCAACACGAAAGGAGAGACACAGAAGTTCAAGTGTATCATTCCTGAGACCAATTAAGATCATGTGAAGTCAGCAGTGGAATTTTTTTTATACATGGTGCCATGGTGTTGCTCCAAAAGTTTTCAGATTGTGTAGAAGTTTTTGATTTGTGGGTTTTAGAAATGGGGATGATCAACCTATGAAAAGATACCACACATAGCTAATCAAAACCTTCAGAGTAATTCAGCACAGACTGTGTGCGTGCGTGTGTGTGTGTGTGTGTGTGTGTGTGTGTGTGTGTGTCTCGCACAGGCTAACTTTAAGCTCCTGGGCTCAAGCCCTCCTCTTGCCTGAGTTCCTGAAAAGCTGTGACAACAGGGGTATATCACATCATTACGCTGGGGATCTTTTCGTAATTCTTCACTTGAGAAATGAATCATATTAAAATTTGATGCAGTGAAAAATAGAAATACTATACAGCAATTAATAACAATGTAAATAATTCTCATTAGTAATGAAAATGTATTTATAATAGAATAACAGAAGTACATAAAACAAAGTTTGGGTAGTATACTTTGAATTTTAAAATGTACATAAAATATGTACAGATTCTCTAGACAGATATATTTGAAAGTGTTGATTAATTCTTTCTAAAAGGCAAAATTTGAGGGTTTTTAAAATTATTTGTGTTTTCTATGTCTGTGTAAATGGTTTAATGTGATATTAATTAAATTAACAGCTTCATAAAATTGAGAATATTAAGTTGACTATGACAACCTTTGCAACAACATTGGGCTAGCAATTTTATACCTTCTAAGTTCCACAAAATATTTGCATAACAGTTTTCCTTCTTGTGAGAAAATTGAGGCTTTAAGCTACTGAATGAAGCAACTGGAACTTGAATGTTGTTCTTTCTACTAATCAACTTATACCACACAAGAAGATAAGTCATTTGGTGCTTAATTCAATGATGAAGGCTTTCTTGCAACCATTGAGTCATTGTTGAGTATAGTCAGAGTGGTATGTTCATCACAGTTGACACAGGATATAACATCTGAATAATGAATGATTTTACTTGTATTTCCTTTGAGTCAGAATGTAACAATTAAGAAATTTCAGGTGAGCCTAAATTTACACTCACATTGCATATGTTGCACATGACAACCTTGCATAAATAAGAGGGGGAAGCAAATGCAACACTATGCAAAGCAAGTGGATTGTCATAAATTCTAAGTTTTCAAGATTAAACGGTGCTAAATCTCTGCCTTAAATCATGCTGCAGATGCAGATGGTAGGACACATCCTCTGAAAACACTGATTGCACCCCACAGTGCACAGAGAACTAAGCCTTCTCGGCTTTGCTGTAACCATTTTAGTCCTTTTGCTTATACTTATATTGAAAATCCTTTTATGAATGAAAAAAATATAGTAAAGTATACCCTTAATTTTTAAAATATATTTTAGGGAAGGGTCTACAGGGTCTCACTGTGTAGATTAGACTCATAGTGATCCTCCTGCTTATAGCCTCCCAAGTGCTTGGATTATAGGCGCACCACCACACCCAGTCTCAATCACTGTCTCAGTGTGTCCCAAGGGCGGGACCAGCACAGCAGGCCTATGGATGGAATCCTGGCCCCTGCACCTGCTTGCAGGCTCTTTAATCCCCTGAGTTATTTGGCCAGCCCTCTACTCTTAAAATTTGTAGAGGTCATCTTAGGTAACCTAAATATTTTTCTTATTTCAGAAAAGAAAACAGACAGGTTGGCAAGTTTCTTTATTCTTCTGTCCTTTTCGAACATATCTCAATTAATCAATGGAAAACACAGGGCACATTGTATCTCTGCATATGAGCAATCAAGATGGAAGCCCTGCCCTTTCTTCTGAGTAGAATGTGTGATTTGGGACACCTTTTATTTTATGTGCATTAGATACCACTCCCTGTCACTTTTGTGTTGCTATCCCAACACTCCCGAGCCTAAATGCTTCATAAAGAAAAAAGTTTCATCTGTGCTCCCTGCTTTGCAGGCTAAACAGTCCAAGCTCTAGGTGCCACTTCTAGTAAGGGTTTCATGCATGACAGAAGAGATGTACTGTGCTGTGGGGGCCAGTGTGAATGCTGCAGGCAGCTGGTGCACAGTGAGACCACACATGTGAGTTTCTCCACTTCATAACAACACTGCTGCTGACTAACACAGTCCTGTCTGACCTAATCATGTCTCACCATACAGGGTCCACCTGAAGCTGGTGCCCCATGATTAAACGATTCCCCTCTAGGCCCCCTCATTGCCATCTCCTCTCAATACCATTACGTAAGTTGGGGAGGCAGCTTCTGGCACAAGAGCTTCTCAGTCACATCCACACTCTCCCAGTAGCTGAAGATTCTTGGGGACAGTTAGTTTTGAGCAAGGCTACATTTTTGTAGCATACTCTTTATTAAATAGGTACAGCATCCATATGCTCCAATATTGAATGCTGCAGAAAGGGACAAAAAAAAAATCACTGCCTATGGTTTTCCAATAAACTTTTATTCACAAAGAAATACAGTCATATTTGGATGGCCATTTAGACAGCCCATAGCTCTAGGCACCCAACAGTAGATCAAAACGCCAAGGCCATCAGCACAAATAACACATATTTCAAGTTTCTTTGCTCATGTGCACTGTTAGCTTCAAATGAATCCTGCAAAACACCAGTTTCCTCTACTCTGGGCGTGCAACAATCACACAATCCATCACATTACAACAGCTCTTTATATTATTCAGCAGTATGTTCACATCACCAGTAAGAATCCCACTGCAGTTGTCCCTGTTAAAATGCAAAACTGTTTTAGCCTTTAATATTTCAAATATTAAAGTGGATGTGAGTTATTACTTCTTCCATCTCACAGCCTGAATTTCAATACTATTTGTCTTCAGCACAAATGTGCCAGGTGCTGTACCTTTTTTCATTTTTAATCTTTCACTTTGTATAATATTCATCTCTCCTGTCTGTCACTGCAAGCAGAATTCATGAGCCACACTGAGTTCTCCCTTTTGGTTCAAGTGGCCCTAAAGATAGACTTGTAAAATGCTCAGTTTTGCAGTTTTAGCTCTTTCTATTCAATAATAGTGAACAAATACTTGGGTGACACTCATGTTGCTGCACCAGGAATACATTTTATCTTACTATTTACAATCTTTACAATAAATGGTGTCCATATTCTCAGTTACAATTAGACATTTAGAGAATCTAATGATTTTCTAAGTTCCGTAGCTATGAAGGAACAAAATTTGAATGTAGAAGACTCTGAACAATGTCTCATCTTCCAACATATTCAATGAACAAAGAGTCAATGAAAAGTTCCAGGCTAATGAATACCTGGAAATAAACAATGTAGGTTCATGTTTAGAGTTACCATTATTTGACAGTCTTAATACTTGTAGCCAAAAAAAAGAGGATGCAACATTAACTATCTCTCAGGCCTATCTTGTTATCATCACACATTCTTTAAAGATTCTTAAAGAAAGTTCAGTGTCACATAAGCAAGGTTGAATATACAACTAGATTATGTTACCACAGTCTAGAGAAATTTTAAAATGAACGCTGCATCTTACAAGAGTTAAAATGTCAACCAAAATCTGTAATCATTTCTTTAAAAGGAAATAGGAGATGGATGAAGATATTCTGCCCAAGGATGATCTTTCATTCATTAATTCATCAACTGTGTATTAAAAATTACCATTGTGCAGATATGAATCTAACATCTTTGGTGAGTTCACTGAAAACATATAGCTGCTTTCATATGCCTTCTCTCACGGCATTTTATTCTAAATAGAACTATAAAGACCAAGTTTAAAAAAAAATCGTAGAAATGGACAATGTGGGCAATGGTACACATAACAGTGAAAGTAAACGAGGGGAGCACCTCGAGGATTCTGTGGGGGCCTCCCTTAGCTTGTGTTGGCACTGAAATCCTTTAGCATTTCCCACAGGAATAAAATATCTCTAAGAATCTGTATTATGAAATGGTTATCAAAAGGAGATTGTTATTTAATAGAAAAGAAGAAAAAGCCTTGAAAGATCTACAGTGGTCACAATAGTATCTTTTTTGTTCAGTTGAAATCTTCTGAAATTGTTTTGATGTGGTACAATGCAACATTATCATATTGAAGGTTGGCAAGTCAAGTTAAAAGATATTCCAAGTTTTAGTTATTTTTCTTTTTAAAAAAAGCTTAATGCATTCAGTCTCAGAAAACATTTATTGCTAAATCTCTATCTTGAGATTTTGAAGGCCTCAAAATATTACTTAATGACAAAATTCCTTTCTCTCTCCTCTTGGTTCCTTGTGCATTTGTGTGTGTGTGTGTGTGTGTGTGTGTGTGTGTGTGTGTGTGCGTGCGTGTGCATGTGCAAATGTGCTTGTGTATGTGCAAGTAAACCTATGTAGATCTCACATTAGGATAAGAACTGAGACAGGGATGGGGGATGGAGCTGTGTATAGCCAAAGCTGTCCCATTATTTGTTATAAAACACTGCTTTTAGAATACCTCTGCCAGTTGACCATTCCACATTGTTGCATAGTTATATAGTAGTTTAACATTACTTTGACTTAAATTATATACATTAAAGGAAATAAATATTAAAATACATAAAACTGAGGTTGATTACCAAACTGGGCATTAAAAGTAAGTAGTAATAGCTAACCTTTTCTAGAAGGTATATAGTAAAGACAATGCAAAAATGTACAATTTTTGCCCTGAAATTCAAAACACTTTTTGTATATCAACAATAACTAGTTGCTCTTGGCTTGAAAAATGGAGTTTACTAAGTCCTTTGTTAATGGACTAATATTACAGCCAGCACATCCATGTATAAAATATCAATTATTGCAATAAAGACAAGGATCAGGCTGGAGAGATGCTTGGCAGTCTAAGCCCCTGCCTGGCAAGCACAAGGGCCTAGGTTCTCTCCTGGGTACTGTGTACCATGCTGGCCCCACACACTGGGCCACCTCTGAAACTGGGCATGGTGGTGCACACCTATAATCCCAGCGTTGGGGAGGCTGAGACAGGAGGATCACTATGAGTCTGAGCTGCACAGCAAGATGTTGGACTAAATAAATAAATAACTATTTTAAAAGGACATGGATAACTATACTTTTAGTTAAAAAAACTCTAATGCTGATTTATTTCTTTACTAATAATTATTTTTAGGTACTCTGCTACTTACTACATCAGTAATTACTGCATCAGTAACTGACTGTATGACTTAGGCAAAGATGTTCATTCTCTATTTCCTTAAAGAGTTTATTAATATTTGCTGATTTCTCATGCTAATTGAACCAAATTCCAGCTACTGTGCTGAATATTTTATATATACACTGTCTCACTTTACTCTTGCAATATTCTGAAGTGTTTACCACTAATTAAAAATTTGCTTGGGCTGGAGAGATAGCTCAGTAGAATAAGCGCCAGCCTGGCAAGCGGAGGGTCATGAATTCAGTCCCCGTAAAAATAAAATAAAATAAATAAATAAATAAATAAATAAATAAATAAATAAATAAAATTGCAGATAAGAGAAGTTAAGCTTGGGGAAAGTAAATTTTCCAGACCACGGCAGATGAAAAAGTTCTTTAAAAATATAGTTGTTACACAAAAATTGATGCAATTATAACTACTATTAAGTAGAAAAAAATCATAACATGTTCATGGAGAATACCAGCTATGATATTTCTACAAAATATTGGTAGTTCATTATTCTGTTCAGGATAACTCAGAACAACAATACAACACACTTACATAGGGCTTATTTTAAGCCAGATACACTTTTTAGAATTTCTGTCCACACGTTTGCTTACTAATTCTCCATATAACTCGCGAGACACACAGCATTACTGCTTTCACTTTACAGATACACAGACGGGGCCTGAGTACCAGGGCCTTGCCCCTGCACCACCTCCTCTATGAGCCTGGTACTAGAATCAAGACTGTGCATTTGAAGCCTCTCATTAATTCTAGCACTAAACTACTCCCATGAAGGAGACGAAAAAGAATGCAAGCAAATCAGGTCTTCATTCACTTAGATGAGGAAGCAAATGGCTGGGTTATTTTCCTCAAATTGAGGGTTCCATCCATTTTCTAGGCTCTGTTAGGCTACTACACAGGAGTGGAAGCTCAAAGTACAGGTTTCTTAGCCCTGCTCACCTGCCAGAGCCTCTCTTTCTTTCTTTCTTTCTTTCTTTCTTTCTTTCTTTCTTTCTTTCTTTCTTTCTTTCTTTTTAAATGTATTTAGTATAGAGTCTACAGAGTCTCACTATGCAGATCAGACTCATAGTGATCTTCCTGTTTTCAGACTTCCAAGTGCTGGGATTACAGGGGCTTGCCACCACACCCAGTCTCAGTTGCTGACTCAGCATGCCCCAAAGGCAGGGCTGGCACTCCCCTGTCCAAATCCCAGGCTGAACCGCAGTCCCTGTGCCAAAGCGCAGACCCACATGGGTCTTTAAGACCCTGCTTATTACCAGTACTGGAAGAAAGCAAGAGGCTACCCAACAGGCACTCTGTATAAGTCAAGGGCATTCGGCACCAACCTTGGCACAGTGGTGGTTCACACTTGGGAAGTCTTAGTGTCTTTTCTGTGGTCTCAAATTTAGTGTCAGTTCAAATAATTTACTCTTTCATAAATTATTATTATTATTATTATTTTATTTTTATTTTTATTTTTTTTTAGGAAAAGGCACATAAGTTTCCTGGCAAGCGCAAGGGCCTGAGTTCAATCCCCGGTTCCGCAAAACAAAAAAGAAAGAAAAAGAAAAAGTAAGAAAGAAAAGGCAGGTAAGAGTTCTCAGGTCATGAGATGTTAGGTTTCAAGTCAACCTTACATTTTTCTCACTCATAAAGTTATCTACTCTTGTGAAAATAATGTTAACCTCTGCTTCTTTACATAAGACATTTTTCTTCCTAAAACAGTGCATAGTGATTGTTCACGGGTCAGTATATTCAATTTGATAGACTAGTGAAGAGATCTAGTTTACCAATTACAGGGTCACTTCAAAATATTTACTTGGGTAATGAATTTCCCCAAAGAAATCTGATCACAAAGAATTCTAACTCTTATGACACAAGATGTGAAGCACAATATTGCAGCTTGCTAACGTACTACACTGAAATATCTGAAAGTATGGGAGCTTTTCATGTTATAAATTGTGTCTGTGATTATGGAGTGGGCACATCATAGACATGCCAAGCGTTTGAACTCAAGAGCCTCTGTGACCTCATTTTCCAACTTTTAAAATCATTCCTGAAATAAATACAATCTCACTATGTTGTCTCAAGAGAGTTGTTATTCTTTGTAGAATTTTCAAGAAGTTTTTCCTATTGTAAAAGCTTTTTAATTTCACAAGTTAGGAGTTTTTAATTAGAGTTAACAAACTGAGCTATAATGTTTCCAATCATTGCTATTTTTATAGTCTTGTTTAAATTCTGAAATGTGAAATCCCCAGATGAGTCTTTGAGATACAGTAAGCTAAGAACAATAAGGAATACAGTAGTTATGCACGCAAGGCACAAGAGATGGGGAGAGGGGAAATGGATGAAGAGAAGGCCATTACAAATGAATCAAGATGTGTTGTACATATATAAGAGCTCCCCTTGAAAAATGGAATCATTACGTTCTATGAAAATGTACCAATACAAGGTAATTGACGAACTGATAGAGCTTGACTATTATGAACATGAATTGGGAACTCTGAGGATGTATATTAGGTCATGCCTAAATACTTGTATTTGCAAGGAGAATTTTGATTTCAAATACCATTCCCCTAGACTCATGAAAGCATAGCAATCTAAAAACTGCTTTTTATATACCCATCCATGAGATTCTCAGCTCAGCGACACTGGAGGGTAGCAGACCTGCTGTTTCCCTACTTGACCACATAGCTCCTGAAAGCCTAGGTTGTGGGCTCTGCCCAGCACCAAGAGAAGACATCTCAGCACACATACCCACAAAAAGGTCAAAATTTAAAGTTCAAAGGAAATTTCCTATTGGATCATTAGGTCAAAAAATTGTAAGTAGAACCATCCAAAGGAAAGGATCATCCAGACTCTGAACTTTGTCTTTTAAATATGCAACCAGTGGTTTGTACAACAAGAGTGTATATGACTATTTCCTGCTTAATAGAAGAATCTAAACTAGTTCAAGAATTGTAAAGAATGTTGAACTTTTTATATATAAAGTAAGTTAAAATAGAATTTGATGCATTTTAGAAATAAAGCTTAATTATATCAAGAGACAAGGCAAGTTTCAGATTATTAAATAATATCCTTTCAGACTAAAGTATAATGGAAAATATAGCTTCACTGTAACACCAAAAATGATTTGTTAAAAACCATGTTGAGGAAATTGTAACATAAAACAAGTTAAATTATATATTAAAGTAAATGAAATAATAAAGTCAGCAGTATAGTTAGACTTTAACTGAAAAGTATCTGAAATTTTTACTTTATCTGACAACCTGATAGTTGGGATTTCTTTAACAGTATTCAGTTTTTACATGAGAAATTTTAGTAACTTTATTACAAATTAGGAGGATGGGTCTTTTACATAATAACTGCATAATTATAATAAAATCAATCCTGGATCGGCGAGATAGCTCAGCAGACTAAGCTCCTGTTTAGGCAAGCTTAGGCAAGTGCAGGGACCAGGGTTCGATGCCTAACACCACATGCCACACCGGCCCCACTGCCAGGTGCACTGAGTCAGCAGCTGAGTTCTGGCACGGTGGCACACACCTGCAATCCCAACACTGTGGAAAACAGGAGGATCCCTGCAAGTCCAAGATGCCTAGTGAGACCCTGTACAAAAATAAATAAATAAACTAACTAATTCCTTTTAGAGTATGGGAAGTTACTTGTAAAACTTTCTGCAGGTTAGCGTAAAACTACCTGTAAATTTATTGTGAGCAAAATGAATTTAGATTGGATAAGAATATTCCCTTAAATAATTTCATGAAATACATACTAATCTACCCTGACTACTCAGTGGTCAGTTTCTTGTCACTGCTGATTTGGGTAAGCTTGTCAAATTGAACCCATTGTCCAGCGAGGCACAGGGGCTGTCAGTGCAGAAAAGATATATGCCTCTTGGAGGACAATGGATATTTCTGCCATTGGTGGGGACAGAATGACCAGGGAGATGGACACAAATGGACAATGGAGAAGGATACAAACACAGGGCCACAAACATCAAGAAAGATAGACACACCATGACAGCTGAATGAGCCGTGTGGACTGAGGACTGTTTTGTTAGAGACAGAGAGAGGGAGAGAGACAGAGAGAGAGAGAGACAGCATAAAGTGGTGTTAAGATAGAAAAATCACAAATGACACAGAATTTTAGTAAATAAAATAATATGAATAAAACAGTATTTGTTGTATTGCATAGTGTTGTCTTCAAATTAGTTGTTCATATAACCAGATATATGCATGCAAAACTGGAAGAGAAAAAAGAAAAATATATAGAAAAGTAAGAAGAGAAAAAAATTAAAAATTGAAAAAGACGACAAAACAAATAAATAATTGACTACTCCTTTCCATACACCAGCAGAAATCCAGAGTACAGTAGTCTAAAACAACACTGATGTATAATGCTCAATCAAAAGAAAAGGGTGTTTTCATTGTTGGTTCTGTGTCAGCTTTTGAGAGTTGAGACATCAGTGATGTTGTAAGCACCATAGTCACGTCTACCTGAACTTAGAGCTTCAAATGAATACTTATTATATAGCACTTGTTACACACATAAATGCATGGTATTGTTCATAATTTTATATAGCTATGTGAGCTATACTATCTCTCTCCATATGTGTGTGTGTGTGTGTGTGTGTCTTAATCATTGTTAATGCTTGTATTAAACCTCTTGCTGTGAAAGAAGCTGTTTTTCAAACGACATGTGCTATCATAATCTTCACAACCACTTTATGAGGAGATATTACTATCATTCCAATTTTAATGGCTAATACCAATTAACTGATTGTTTCAAAAACCTGCTGAAGATCCTCAAGGTCATTGCCTTGCCCAACTTGTACATATAAATGTATGGCTTTGCCCCAGTCATGTTTCCTAGCTTTTCTCCTTGCTCTCTCTTCATTCTCTAAACCTTAAGTTCTTGCTTTCCTTTTAATTGTGTTATACCTTTTATTTTTATTTCTTCTTTAGAGTTCTTCTACTAGGGAGACTATATGATATTTACACATGTGGGTCTGTTTTTTTTTCACTTATGAGCATATCTTCAAGTGGCATCCACTTAAATATAAATGCTTCAAGTTTATCATTCTATGTAGCTGAGTAATACTCCATGGTATAAAAATATCACATCTTCTTCATCCATTTCACAGGTGATGGGCAGCTTGGCTCTTTCCAAGATTTGACTGTCAAAAATTGTGCTGCTATAAACATAGGTACACATATATCACTATGACATGATGTTTTCAGTTCCTCAAGGAAAATTCCGAGTAAGGGAATAGCTGGTTTGAATGGGATTTCCAGTCCTCGTTTTTAAGGAGTCTCCACACTGATTTCCATACTGGTTGCACCAGTCTACATTCCCACCAGCAGTGGAAAGGGTTCCTTTCTCCCCACAGCCTCTCCAACATTTGTTGTTGGTTGATTTCTTTATGATAGCCGTTGTTTCTGGGGTGAGATGATATCTCAGTATTGTTTTAATTTTCATTTCATGGATGGCTAGTGGTGTGGAGCATTTTTTCATATATTTAGTTATTTCTTTAATTTCATCCTCTGTGAAGTGTGTGTTCATCTCAGATGCCCATTTCTGGATTAGGTCTTTAATTTTGGGGGCCCTAATGCTTTTTAGTTCTTTATAAATTCTAGAAAGCAGATCTTTGTCTGAGTGCTTATTTGTCAAGATTTTTTCCAAATTTCTGGGTTGTCTTTTCACTTTGTTGGTAATTTCTTTTGGCGTGCAAAAATTTCTCAATAAGAGGAGGTCCCAGTTGTTAATTCTTTCTCACCCTGACTAACATACATGCTGATACCTGTGAACTAAGCAATAGCACTGAAGATAACAATGTGTAATAGTAAGGTCATGCTTGGAGTGTCTGTCATTTTGATCTTGTGAATATGTGTTGCTTGTCATGACACACTGATTGCTGCCTTGCTGTCTCTCGGGTAAACATTTGTTTAAAAAGGAAGGGGGTGGTTAACAAAGGCAGGAAACAGGAAAAGGGGTATTGCAGGACTGTTCTGCTACAATGCTGTATATGGTTAGATTTCTAAACTGTATAAAAGTATGTAATTGTTTATACCTATTTTTAAAATATATTTATATCATTTTAGTTTTTTTCTTCATACTCTGTAGCGACTTAAGTTTAACATATCAATACTTGATGAAAAATACCTGTTCCATGTCATACCTAAAATGTTTGATATTCAGACAGATAGTGAGGTTAAACTCAACTGCCTAGGTTGTAGGGTAATAACAATAAGCTTCTCTTCTGGAGGGTTAAAAACCTAAGTTTGCAGACCAAAAGCTAGAGAAAAAGGAGGGATTCAAGGACAGCCAACATTTTGGCCCTAGTCATTCAAGGTCAGTGAAGACTCAGGACATAGGAAAATCTGTATTGCAACATTATATAACTCAGTTGTGTCCCAAATTTTCTGATCAACAAGATTATGGGGCCAAAGAGGAAAGTGATCGATGATACACAGTGTGCCTCAAGACAGTATCATGGAGAGAAAACATTCTCTCAGGCTTTCAGAGAGAGCAAATTGGTCAAGCAATGGCCGTGAATCATCCACATGGCTGACACTGACAAAGGATCTACAAACTGCAGTACAGGGATTCAGGTTAAATCCTAAGGGGATTTAACTGACCTTGGCAGATTCAAAAGTTACATTTCTTGTTACATAGGTCTTGCTTATCTTGGTCTTAACCATCCAGCAGAAAAGTATAAAAATGAGTATAAAAAGTAAAGGCATATTAATATGCTGAGCTGTAAAAGGCTCAAGTCAACAACTTCTGACATTCAGTCCTATGCATAACTCACTACTATTATGAACTACTGGACTATATTGAAATATTTTGCTGAATTCACTCACCTACAATATTTAAATGACCCTGGAATACCTATCTCTGACAAAACTAAACAAAGAAGGGGAAATAAATGAAGGACCATTTTGTATCTGTATATTCAAAATAATTAGGATAGATATATAGCTACATTCTCTTAATTCAAAGAGTAGAAAGGTTTGTTCTAATAGTGTTTGTAAACAGGATATCATGTCTGTATCTTGTACAATGAATAGCCACTAAGACAATATAAAATATATTAATTATTGAAACTGTCCTATTAATTGGATTTGAAACTGTCTCGTTGCTATTTGTTTCTCAAAAACTTATTGAAGAAAAATAAAAATAAAAAGATATTTTTATTTAAAACAAAAAAAATTTTAATGGCTCAAGTGGGGCACAAAAGACTTAAGTGATTTTACTAAGTTCATTAGCTCAGAAGTGGCAAAATTGAGGATCACAGCAGGCAATCTGTCTACAGCGTCTCACTTTGAATAGAGTACACAATGAATAGTGAGGTTTTTTATCACATATATAACACATGCAGGCCACCATTTTGTGTTTATTTGCATTTATTGTTGCTTTTTTTCAGTTTCATTGATACAATTGTCATTTTTTCTGTATATATATTTTTTAGGGAAGGGTCTACAGGGTGTTCAGGGTCACACTACTAAATCAGACTCATAGAGATCCGCCTAGTTACACCTCCCAAGAGGTGGGATTATAGGTCTGCTACCACTCCCAGTATCAATCACTGTCTCAGCATGCCCTGGGAGTGGGGCCAGCACAGGAGGCCTGGGATTGAAGAATTGTCATTATTTCTGATTTATTTCTCCATTGACTTGTTGATTTATATTTCTGATTTTTCTCCTATTCCTATAAATTTCCTACATAAAAATGAACTAGGAGGACAAAGAAGCGGGCAGAACAAGTTTTTTTTCTATTAAACTGGACATTTTTATTCATCTGTTGAACTGTAGAATGAATATACATTGTTCATCCCATTGATTTTATCTTATTTATCTTTAAAAATAATTTATACAATTTCTTTTTATTAGAACTAACATACCATGTATTTCTACTTGGTCTTTTTTTGTCAAGTGGTAATTAAACCTGAAATTACATCAAAACATGTAGAGTAGGTAAAAGAAATGTCATCTATTTAACTACTGTGGATCTCTTTAGAACTATACTCTGGATAAATTAAGCTCATCAGACAGAAAAACAAGATTTTTTTGCAGAGTCATTTATTCCATTATTAGGAGATAATTATGAATGTCTATTATGGGCGAAGCACAGCAATGTTCATGATATGCCTGGGATGACAAGGAGAAAAGATCCTTGCCCTAATACATCTTAAAGCCAGTTTGTCAACGACATAAGATAATGGGGTATGATATGTGTATAGCTACATATGGCTCCGAGGAAGCTCGCTAAACAGTACTTTTCTTTGAAAAACAGGACTTTGAGTCTAATAGATCACATATTTCAATGTGAAGGTACCTGGAGAGAGCAACATATAAGCATTAGGCAAAATCTTTGATGCTTTGGTTTGAAATGATACAGAAGCTGCTCTTTGTTTAAGGTAACACTGATTATTCTGCAAATTTTTAAAAAAGAAAAATTCAAAACGATAGCTTCATATCTCCAGAATCTAAATTACTTATGCCTGATCATCTAGAGCAATTTACTTTGAAAAGACCAGTGTTCAATTAATCAAACAAATTTCTTAGCAGGAATTTAAAATACTCAAGCAATGGGTATGATGTCTGGAATGATGTGGCTGATTTCTTTTTTGCAAAACAAATCCACATCTTCATTGCACTAACCAACATGTTTTTTCCATCTTGCCACCAGCTGGGAAGTTTCCTGCAGTTTGATTTTCATTCACTTCATCCCACTCATATCACTATCTCTAAACTCTTGGATGGCTTGAAAACCTTTAGGAGCAGTTTGCCCACCTTAATTCTATATGAGGGCACAACACTGAAAGTGCCTTCACTGATCCTTTTCTAGTCTGAAGTACCAGGTCTTTGCTCTGATTGTTAACCCTGCACCACAACTCTTTCCTTTCTTCCTCCAAAGAATTAAGCGCATGAGCGCTCAATAAGTAACAAATCAATAAGAAATTATTTCTCTTGGGCCAACTGTCCCCAAAACTATTTGCTAATCTCGATCTTTCACAAGTATTTGGTAGTTAAACCTCAGCCCTGAATACCTGACAGCAATTTTTTCTTTAAATAAATTACATGACTGTAAAGAAGAGTTTTTCTTAAAGACTAAGTGCATGTGAAAAAAAATAGTGCAGTAATGCTATGGAAAATACTTGTTTCTATTGAAAATTATTAATATAGCTCTTAGTATATCATAAAGCATACTAGTAATAACACACAAAAATGAATTGGTCGTTTTTCTGCCTTCCAAATCTTTGAAATCTGTTTAAGGTCTATCGCTTCTCGGCCTTTTGGCTAAGATCAAGTGTTTAGAGTCTAGAAGAAGGAACTGATGGTGAATACACCAACACCAACAGGAAAGGAATAAGAATTTGGGTGTGATTCTATTTTTCCACAAAATCTTAACATCGTTGATAGAAAAAAATGAATGTTTTATGTGTCATTCACTATTTTCTCCTATTAATCTATGCAATCTTTTCTATTATA
>NW_004524697.1:1557624-1567044 GCF_000260255.1 Octodon degus | reverse complement strand
AGAGAGAGAGAGAGAGAGAGAGAGAGAGAGAGAGAGAGAGAGAGAAATGCAAAAGAAAATCCAACTTTAAGAAGCTCAAACCAGGTAGAGTTTTGTAGCGCATAACCACAAAGTAAAAACATAATGACTCAAGAGTGTCACAAGAAAGCCTAACAAGAAAGATGAGAAATATAGTTTTATTTTCTATGATTTCTATATATGAAACTGTCATCTATATTTCCACCTCTTCCCTGAAAGGATGAATATGACTGCTAACATTTTTTACTCCAGTGAAATAAACAAATTTTTAACAATCTACAAAATTATTAATCAATGATGCCATCAGAAAGTCAGAGAGAAAGCAAGGAAGAGAGAGAGACAGACACAGTGACAGAGACAGGGAAAGAGGGAGGAAAGAGAAGGAGGGAGAAAGGAAAAGAAAAGAGCAGAACAGAACAGAACAGAACAGAACAGAAAGAATAGGTGAGGAAAAAGGGGAAGGCAGAGGAGAGAACGGAAGGAAGCCGTGGGAGGAGAGGAAGAGAGGACATAAGTACAGCAAACACTGTCAAAATTAAGATGCATCACTCATGTCAGCTCTACTAAAAATTAAAAATCAAGAAATTGTACAGCAAGTTTCTTACACATGAATGTCTCATGATAGCCATAAAAATGAATGTTTGGCCTGAGTTGACTTAAACCTCACCCCATAGACCAACCATTAAAAAATCCAGATCTGAAAATGTTCAGGGAACATTGTCTAGTTGTGTCCATGAAAAGGAAACAGTGTTGCGGTGACACGCGCCCACCCGCTGCTCCATGAGCTGAAGCTTAAATTCATCCTCCTTCAAGGGGCCATACACCAAGCATTTCACTTGAAACGAAACCTAAAAAACAAGTTGACCAGAATGCAGTATATTGGACAACCTAAGATAACTAAATATAATAGAGTGAGACATCTGGGACCTCAAAATAGAATGATCATAGTGCCCATCTGGAAGGTACAAGGTCCTGAGTTCAATTCCCTATACCAAAAGAGGAAAAAAAAGTTGCCTTTCTTCTAATGAGTTTCCTGCATAAATTGACCTCAAAGCCTCCCACACCCTTCTGCTACCTTCCTCTTTTCTTTAACATATTCCCTGCTCTTTTTTTTTTTTTTTTTTTAAACCAGGGATTAAACTCAGACCTTTGCACTTGCCAGGGAAGCACTTATTCTACTGAGCCATCTCCTGGGTCCCTTCTTTAACATATTTAAAGGACTTATCTTTTCTTCTGTAAAGGCTGTTACACTCCGAAAAAAGCTTTCCTAGGGATTTCAACTGCTACTAAATATTTTGCTGGCCAACCCCCCGGGCTTCTACCTGCCCAAGTGACTTGACCACCCCAGTAATACTTTGCATCCCTAACTCCCACTCTCATGCCCATGCCACCCTGTTCCAGAGAGCAAGATGTGGGCTGTAAAGGCAACATCACCTGTATTCACCAGAGAGGAAGTGCAAAAGAATTTCTCCACCCCTACATTTGAAAGATTTCAGAGCTCTGACTCCCTAATGGAATAGGCAGTTAGCTAGACAGGAGCAGGAGCCCTAAACAGGGCAGATGAACTGAGCTATGAGGAAGCCCTGCAACAGAGCGTGGGGAAAGTTTCTTGAGCTTGTAGTTTTGCCATTTCCTGAGAAAGGCTCAGGGAGCTCCTTTCAGGGACCCTGCATACAGTTATATAAGTCAGGCCCAGGCACCCAGACCCACCAGGAGCAAACCACTCGCAGACACGGTTCCTCCCTGCCTGACCCATCCAGGCCTCTACTGTATACACTTGCACTGTGGTGTGGGCGCCGCATTGGTTTTGTCTGCTGTGTTCATTTGAGCCAAAAATCTTATAAGTTCAGAAACCCTCTTCCAGTGAGGGGAGAGTCTCCCTGATGACTGGAAAAGCTTGTCAGACCCAGGCTTCCCATCCAAGGACTGACCAGGCCTGACTCTGCTTAGCTCCTGAGATCAGATGAGACTGGGGAGTTGAGGGTGGTATGGCTGTACAGAAGACACAGACTTTATCTACTCCTCCCAGCTCCAGGAAAACAAAAGAGAAACCAACCCAGTCTCCTCAGGGAGGTTGCTGGTTCTGGTTCTGTCCTCCTAGAACCCTCCCCAGTGTACTGTTCCTGTTGATAATTGCTAGTTTTACATAAGGGTGCTGTTCGCTGCTGCCCAAATCATAAGCTCTTTCATCTTGGCTCCCTTGAGTCTCAGTTTCATTCTGTGGGCCTCCCTCCTGATCTTCTTGGAGAATGAGAACCAAGAAAACAGAACAGGACAGATTGAGTACAGACTGTCAATCCAGCCCGGGGAGAACTAACAAGCTAATGACAGCTTCAATATTCATAACTCAAAAGAGCAGTAGAATGGGGCTGGGGCGATGGCTCAGGGGAATAAGTGCTTCCCTGGCAAGCGCAAGGGCCTGAGTTCAATCCCTGGTTCTGCAAAAAAAAAAAAAAAAAAAAAAAAAAAAAAAAAAACCAAAAAAAAACAGCAGTAGAAAGGAGAGCCACCCCTGCTGGCCATTGCTGAGAGGATCAATGAGGAGAACCTTATGCTCAAAAGGTGGGAAGATTGCTTTTGTACAGTAAGGAAGACAGGCAGAGAATGATAAATCTCTTCTTTATACAGGCTTTGAACAAAAGGGTAAAAATAATAAATACAAGAAATTCTGGTCAAAATAAACTATAAAAAGGAGTAAAGACTCTTGTGGTACAGTGAAAGGGTGGGGTAAAGGAAAACAAAATGTTGAATAAGAACCAAGAAAAAGGCTGAAAGTCAATTCAAAAACTTACAGAAAGCAGAAGAAAACAAAAAGGCCGAGCAAGGCCCTCTTCCCCCCTCTGCTTCTGGCCACTTGCACAGCTCTGCACACATAAACATGCGGTGACTCAGCATAAGTCTGATCTGTCGGCTTCATCTGAAGTCCTTCACCACATCCTCAACCCAGCCACAACGCAGCCTCAGTCCTTTGTGCTTTCATGTCTAGTCATCTTTTCTGGAACCACAGAAAAGACATGGGCACGCAAACAGACAAGTGTATCTAAGCAGCCCTAATTCCATTTTGCTTCATTTTCAATAAAGAAATTAATGTACATGTTTCCCCATTTAATAAGGAAAATAAGGAATGAAAAAATTCAGGAGTGTCCTGATAAGAGTGAACCCCAGCAGCAGCTGCTCAGTGCGCCCATCTAGGCCTCCCACTCTAAGCACCAACCACTAGAGCCCTAATGAGCACTGCAGATCCAGCTAAATCTAGAACATTACACCAACATGCACTTGCCATGTTTGAGAGATGAAAGCAGAGAGAACATTAATCTCATTAACCCTTAGCTCAGCTGGTAAGACTTGCACCATCATTTTTTTGAATTATAAACAGGGAAACTGGGCTTGAGGTCTCCAGGCCTCCTAGATGCATGTTACAATGCCAGATCTTCAAGCTGGTGTGTTTCAGAAAAAGCTGGCTCTCTCCAGCTGTGATCAGTTTCTCTGCCAGGTAAATGTGAGGAGGGTATCTTTGGCAACTATTCAACCAAGAAAGATGTGTTAAGATTTGTTCAATGTTTCATTTGTTAGGGCTTTAATTGGAAAATGATGACCCACCTTTCACAAGGCAAAGCAATACTCTGCTAGAGAATGTCTCTATGCCTTGACTTTGGCCTCCTGCCCAGCACGGAGGAAGAGCTAGTGTATAGTTCAGAAAAGGACAAAAGATATTAACCCCCGCCCTTAGAACTGTTCAAGATCTTTTTATAGTTTGTTTTATTCTTGGCTTGTTTGTTTGCTTGGGTGGAAAGTGCGGAATTTTTACTACTCCTACTCAACAATGCAGTCTGTTAGCACATTTACAATCAGTTTGTGGTTCTGGCATTCACAGACTGCTTTTCCCTGCCTTACTCCTTTGGTACTGAAAGTGCACTATGTGCTCTTATTGCTCCACTATGTATACAGTGTCCCTGTTTTTATTTCTAATATGGAATGGAGCCCGTTAAATTATCAGTATTCTCTCACCTGTGATCTTTTCACTTAAAATGTTTTAAAACTGTTTTTAAGTTTGTATTTAAGATGGTGGAGAAAGCCTGAGTCAAAAAATTAGCCATAATAAAATTTGAAGTTATTAGCACTGTCACTTAAAAGCACATCCTTCACAGGTGTAATGCTACATGTCCAGGCTTCGTGCACTTGGGAGGGTGGTACAGGAGGACGGCTGTGAGTTGGAGGCCAGTCTGAGAAACCTAGGGAGTTCAGGTTCAGGCTGAAATATGTAATGATTCCCTGTCTTCCCTGTATTGCTCTTCCTAGCTTGACATTTCAGATTAGAAACAGAACCTATCACTTGGGTCTCATCGCAGCACCCCCACATCCCCTTCTTTCCATCCACTTACTTTGCAGCCTTAATTCCTTTTTTCTTATGTGTCTTTCTGGATCCTCCTCCCAAGCTCACCATGGCATCCTATTCTGGTGTTCATGCTCTAGTATTGTGAAGACTGTGCCTCAGAAGTATACTGCCTTTTCTTAAATTCCCGTTATTTACTTCGATAAACTACAGGAAGTGTTTCTCCTTGGTAACATATTAATTTATAAATAGCACAAGAGAACATAGTTTCTAACGGCCCATGTCAGTGATTAGGAGGCAGGGAGTCAGAGAACAATACAACAACCAAAGAAAAGGCAAGAAAATGTCTAAGAAAAGATCAAACTCTTGGCTCTAAAGATTAATGCAGGTAACCTCTAGAAAAGTAAAATGCAAAGGAAAAGATAATTTTCTATAGCCTCCAGAAAGAACTATAGAAAGAACTACTCTCTACACCTTGATTTTAGTCCCGTGAGTCCCATTTTGGCCTTCTGGTCAAACGGTAAGAAATAAATTGGCATTCTGTTAGCAAATGGTGATAACTTGTTAGCACAGCTATGGAATCTCTTCACTGTGAGTCAACAGCGAGAAGCAGGGGCAGAAGCGAGGAGATCTGCTGCAATAACTAGGACAGAAGCAGCGATGGAGTGGACCAAAGGAACCTCAGGGGTTCCAGGTGGCACATGCCCGTATTATCAGAATGCTGGAAGACTATAGCAAGAGGATTTCGAGTTCAATCCCAGTCTTAGAAATTAAGCACAGTTTACTAAGTCATTGAGACTCTTGTCTGGGTTATTTTTCTCTCTTTGCTGGGACAAAATATTAGGAAAGATAAGTTTATTAAGTTCACAGTTAGTGAATGTTTCAGAGCATACTTAGCTGGCTCTAAGGTAGGGTGGCACATGGCAGAAAGCAGCAGTTCATGGCAGCAGAAAACAGCAAAGGAGAAAAGGGAAGAGTAAAGTTGACCTAAAAGAGAAGCTGTGGAGCTACCTCCAGAAGTGCCATAGGGTGGAGTCACACTGAGCTCACAATAGGGCGGAGCCACATGGAGCCACATGGAGCTCATGATCTGCCACAGATTGCTTCACATGTTCCACATGGAACTACAGGACTTAATGTTTGCCTTTCTGGATTTCGGACTTCCTTTGGTCCAGGTGCTTTGTATCCTGCTGCTTAACACATTATTCTAAGTGAAATGTTCACAAGTGAGAGAATACTGATAATTTAATGGGCTTTTGGGTTGGAAATGTTTTTCTTGTGCATGTAATGTTGGAAGTGATTAACTTTTCAATTGTACAGAGGCTCACAGTTAAGAGTTGTTAGATCTTTGAGGAGACTTGGGACTTGGACTTTTCAGCAATGCTGAAACTGTTAAGACTTTGGCAACTCTTAGAGATGGATTAAAATTCCTTTGCATAAAGATGTGTGCATGAGTCTTTGAGGTGCCAGGGGTGGAATGTTATGGCTGTGTCTAGTTGTTTCCCTGAAGCCTCATGCAGTCATTCTTACAGGCTTCTAGAGTTTGTGATTACTTCATGATCCAATGCTGGGTTTATGGGTGTGAGTGCTGCACCCACCCTCAGACGAGCAGCCTGAATACAATACAAGGAAGGGAGAGGGGCTTGCTAGCTGCCACAGCCACTGCTCCTCCCACTGCTCTTGTCTGTTTTCCACTTCCATGAACTGTTGCTCTCTGCCATGTGCCACTCTGCCTTAGAGCCAGCTGAATATGGACTGTTTGAAACATTTACAAACTGAGAGCTAAATGAAACTTTCCTTCCTTAATTTTGGGTGTCAGATATTTTGTGCAACAACAAGAGAAAGTAACTGAAACAATCCTGTTTCAAAAGAAAAAGAATGGGAGGTAGGGCCAGTAAGGGAAGTAGCTCAGTGTAAAATGTTTGAGTTGAATCCTCAGGACCAAAAGAAGGAAGGAAAGAAGGAATAGTTAAAAGAAGTGAAGAAGGGAGGCAGGGAGACAAAAAATAAGAAAAGAACAAGGAGAGGGAAGGAGGGAGAAAGGGAGAAATGGAGGGAAAGACTAAGGGAGGGAGGGAGGGAGGGAGGGAGGGGGAGGGAGAGAAGATTGGAGGGAGGAAAAAAGGAAAGGAAAAGAAAAAGTGAGGTGTGTTGAAGAAAAATTCTGAAGGTCATTACAGTGATCTACTTTCTGTTTTTATAACCAACATGCCTGAAATTGGGTGCTTTATAACAAAAAATTATTTATTTGTCTCATAGTTCTGAATGTCTAAGAGCATGGTACAGCATTTGTTGGCTCCACTGAGGATTTTCTTGCTTCATCACAGCACAGTGCAAGTACCAGAAAGAAAGATCACACAGTGAGACAAGAATGAAGAAATCAGAGCAGGTCCAGTCTTGCTTTTTTTTGTAACACAGCGTGCTGGAGAGAACAGGCATTAATCCCACCCAAGCGCAGCCCCCTCCGTGACCTAAGTACCATGCTTTAGGGTCCAACCCTCAAAGGTTCCACAACCTCTTGGTACTGTCACTTGAGGAATGAAGCTTACAGCAAGTGAACTGGGGAGGACACACTACATTAAAGCCCTGGCAGTCATGCTAACAGTTGTGCTAAGGGAATGAATGCGAGGAATGTGTTTTCAAAATTAGCAGCAAGGCTTTCACCCTGAGCACCGAAAAGGAACACTGTCTGGTGAAATAGGTACAAAAGCATGAATTTGTTTCAGGAAGTAGCAAGGATGAGCCCTCTTCTCCAGCACACGCAGTACTTAGTTTTATTGGAGACAGTTCTCACTATGTTGCTCAGGCTGGTCTCACTCCACAGGGTACCAGAAATCCTCCTGCCTCAATCTCCTGAGTAGCTGGGACAACTGTGTCCAGATCTCATTTTATTATTTTCTTTAGCATATATTTGATAGACGTGTGTTCGTGTGTGTCCCTGTGGCTACATCATAAACTCAGAAATTGCTGCTGTTATTTTCATTTTAAATACTTTACTAGGTACAAAATAACACAAGAATAAGCAAGTAACTATTCTACTTTTAACTAAAACACATTGATAGTATATTTGTCTCATAAAACTCACTTTTTATCTTCTGTACTCCAATTCCAAACAACAGATTTTTGCATTCTTTTATTCTAAACAGCACCTGGAGCACTCCTAGTAAAGTATGAGACCTTACCATATGTGTTTGTTAAACACACACACACACACACACACACACACACACACAACAAAAGGACAGGTAGAAAGAGACTATCCTGTGCACCAACTTTTTTGGTAATATATTTAATACTTTAAAGCTATTAATCACTGTTGATGCCCATTTAACTTCTTAAGAGTTCTAAAATTTTCTTCATGTCTCTGTTGCCATTAAAGAATACACACTGATTTATCTGAAAAATTAATAAAGGGTGCCAATTATTACTCTACCATGATAGCTTTTTAAGATTAAGATATGATTATACTTAAGAATTTATGAATTAATCGAATTACTCCTAAAAAGGGAAAACAAAGTAACTAATATTTAAATTAGAGCTGTGTCAATTAAATTCTTCAATAATTAGATTCTTCAAGCCAATTTATAGAGTGAAATAACAGATCCCTCAATACAACAGGGAGAAACATAATTTTGATGGTTTTATTTGGTTTTTTGTTTGTTTGTTTGTTTGTTTGTTGTGGAACAACAGGGATTGAACTCAGGTCCTTGCACTTGCCAGGCAAGCAGTTATTCTACTGAGCTATCTCCCTGGCCCCTTGTTAGTTTTAATATTAGCTCCTGGAATCAGTTATGCCTATAACTCTGTACACAAAAGAAACAAAAATTTCTCAAAATTAGCAATACATTTCATCTATGATAAATATTTCAAGATACAGGAAAAGCTCTCATTTAGAAACCCAGGTATCATTCGCAGCTAGTTTTTCTCTTGCTGTAACAAATGTTTTGCTAATTCATTTATAAGGAGAAAAGGTTTATTTTAGCTCAATTTGAGACTCTTCAATGGACAAGCTCATTGTATTGTGGCCAAGAAACAAAGAGAACCCCAGCGTCCTTGATCCCCTGTGGGCCTGGCCTTCTCTAAGACTTGCCTCCCCCCACTAGGACCTACCCTAAAGGTTTCACTGCCTTTGTGCTATGCTGAAGGCTGAGCCTCAACACGGGACTCTGGGAGACAACCAAACCCAGCAGTTACTACCATGAAAATATCTACTCAATCAGGAAGTAGGAAAACATCTAGGAGCATTTAATGACTTTTCTCCATTATCTAGTAAATAAATATGTATTGAATAACTTTAAACAAAGAAAAATAGTTAACTATTAATAAAATGATGAAATTTCCAATTTTATAAGTGGCAAAGAAGTGAAGATCAAATAAGAAAGGAAGGGCCAGTCAGATAGCTCAGTGAACTAAAGTGCCTGCTTAAGGCAAACACAGCGACTGGAGTTTGATCCCTGGTGTGATATGCTGGCCCCACCCCCAGGGTGCACTGAGATGAGCAACTGAGACTGGGCGGTGGCTCATGCCTGTAATTCCATTGCTTGGGAGGCTGAAAACAGGAAGCTCACTACCACTCCAGTATTTGTAGTGAGACCCTGCAGATCCTGTACTAAATACATTTAAAAAAAAAAAAAAAAAAAAAGGAAACAAGGTATCAATGATACCTCAATGATAGATACAAAGGCCAAAATCATAAAGCACTTGAAAGTTCAGCTGAGGGACCTGGGAGATGGCTTAGTGGAATAAGCTCTTCCCTGGCAAGTGAAAGGGCCTGAGTTCAATCCCTGGTTCCACCAAAAAAAAAAAAAAAAAAAAAAAAAAAAAAAAAGTTCAGCTGCAAGAATGAACAGTAAAAGGACAGAGTGCAGTACCATAATAATGCCAAAACAACAATAATAAATGATCACTTATGTGGCTCAGCTTACTCTTGTAAATGTTTTACATGCAGTGACACATTTATTGGTTTTAGTAACTCTGTTAATATTCCATATTATAAACTCATAACATGACAGTCGAAATATTTGTAGTCACACAGCTAATTAGTAATCAAATCTAACCCATCTAGTCTT
>NW_004524697.1:1546716-1553504 GCF_000260255.1 Octodon degus | reverse complement strand
ATGGTTAACAACCTAAGTTTGCAGACCAAAATTAGAGAAAAAGGAGGGCTACAAGGAAAGCCAACATTTTGGCCCTAGCCTTCTAAGGTCAATTAAGACTAAGGACATATGAGAACTTGTACCATACCTCTTTTTTGGATAGCAGTTAAAACTCTCAGGCTATCTGCAGTGACTATTTACAGTCTAGAAATAAAATAAGTGATGTCTTCATGTGGACAATAATGTATTATTTCTCATGGCAGATTTGATTGGTAGCTGTCTGCATTTATAGTTTCAAAGACAGAAGCCCCCTAATGAACACTTCCCACACAAAAACATCCCCATTTATCTTTGAAAGCCAATGAGTTGAAACTCTTTAATTCTTTTGGAACTTACCGAATGAATGAGTTCCTAAGTGGAAAGCCCAAGATAGTCCTTCTGTTGACCGTAATGCTAAAACTACCCATCTTGCAATATTTAGAATTAAATATGTTAGGGCTGCGGAGATAGCTCAATGGACTAAGCACCTGCTTAGGCAAGAGCAGGGGTCAGGATTTGATCCCTGGCACCACATGCCATTCCGGCCCTGACCCTAGGGTGTGCTGAGCAGGCCCCTGAGTGCGGGCATGGAGGTGCACGCCTGTAATCCAGCACTGGGGAGACTGAAAACAAGAGGATCACTATGAGTCCAAGCTGCCTAGGAGACCCTGTACAAAATAAAAAAAAACAAATAAAAAATAATAAAATAAAATATCACATAAAATCCTGAACTTAGAGAACGAAATTAAGTTGTAATTAGTACCTTTAGTACCTTACTTGAAAATTCAGTAGGACTTACAGACTAAAGCCACAGAAAATCAAGATCAAATTCTTTCTTTCCCTTGCACTGTTTTATTTTGTAAAGGCATAATTCCATCCCAACTTTAATTCTCTTCCAGATAAGATTACAATGCAGTACAAATAATTTACCTACTAGAGAGGAATGCAGTGAAATGTTAAGAAATATTTATTAACCAATAAACACAAACTTATTATAGTTATTGATTTATTAAGCTATAAAATTATAAATTAGATTTACATCTGAGTATAAATAAAAAATTATAACTATATGAATAAAAAGGAAAAAATGACTAAATATATGCAATTTGGGTTCATATTAAGAAAAGTAAGAAAATGCTCAAATTTAATTTTGATTTGTTTTTGTCATTCAATCAGTTCATTAGCCAGGAGAGCATAGTGTACTGTCTAACAGTTGTTATAGGATAACTATTCCTGTGTATAAAATTTATGCATTTCAAAACACATAGTTTATTTTATAACTATAGGTTTAAAGTGTAAGAAATTTCATTCTGGAAATATAAGGCTAGTTCTTACTGAAAAATAGGTGTTTATCTGGTAAGTAAATGTGATAAACACAATGTACCAAATGTTCATGTTCTTCCCAGTTCTCCCTGCCCCCTCTCAATTGGGGTCAGGATGACTACTTTAATCAATGGACTATTGGCAAAAAAAAAATTCTTGTCACTTCTGAGCAGAAGCCTGAGATACACGAATGAGAAGGTGTATACTTTTCTACTTCTTAGCAATCGTAATGTTACGGATGATGAACCTGCTGACCCATTACCCTAAAGAACAAGTGGGGCAGAATTCACTTGATGCACCTAATTAGATGTTCAATGTCAGCTAAAAAAAAATTCATTCATATATGAAGTTACTAAGCTGTCAGGTTAATTTGTTACTGTAGCATAGTCTACCTTGCTCTGATTAAAAATACTTTCACTGACAAAGAGATGAAAACAGTTGTATATGTTTAGAATTATTCTACACAAATGCTTTTACCTTTCATATTAATATTTTCTGACTTCATTACTTTTCTTTCACTTGCTAAACATATATTGGAATTTAAAATGCATGAACACTTTTTTTCCAAAAAGAAAAGCCAAATGTGCATAATAAAACAGAATGATAAGGACAGATAAAGTAGTAAACAAATTCTGAGTTCTATGAAATATGAGTTTTAGTAGGAGATTTGCAGATAAGTAAGTAATGTGATTTAAGTCTTGAAGAACGGGATATACTCGATTACAATACGGAAAAGGAGAAGTGAGTCAATGGCAAAGGGAGCAGCATAAGCAAACCGTGAGTATGTAGGGACCAGACCTGTGGAATCTGGAAGGATAAAAGGCGCAAATAAATCAGCGCAAAATAACCATCTGCTCTTACGATAATCAGAGTTTGAGCCAGAACATCATGTGTAACTCTACTGCAGAATCACAAACTACATTAGACAGATCGTAGTCATAGCACGTAGAAGTTCACCACAATAGCCTCCATGGAATACGATGGGAAGCTAAATTAGGATGGCAAGGGAGTAAGAACCCTAGTGATAGGGAAGATAAATTGGAACTTTTTGTGAATGCATACAGATTTAAAAGGCTCACAAAAGGAAAGTCTGAATACGAAGGGAATAAGAAAGGAGGACCTGCAGATCTAGATAATTAAAAGAGGTCTTTAGTAAAAACAAAGAACAATAAAAAAAACTCAAAAACAGAAATATTAGAAGAGAAGTAATTCAATTTTGGATATCTCCACTTTAAGACACTAAAACAAAGTTGATAGAGAAAAGTCTAGAACTCAGAAAAAAAAAATACAGACTGGAAGATGCATGTTTGATCACACAAATAGTTTGACCTATTTGGCTTCAAATTGTCTTGTAAGAAATTTTTTTTGGGGGCTAGCTCAGTAGAATAAGCACTTGCCTGGCAAGCACAAGGGCCAGAGTTCAATCCCCGGTTCTGCCAAAAACAAAAAAAAAAAAGAAATTTTCTTGGGCCCCATATATACATTTATATTTTTATATGAGCTACATATGTGGAAACAGCACTTGCATTATGGAAATATTAGTTTTTTGTATATATTATATATTATGAACTAGTCCATCCTGTAGGTGATCTCACCCTCTGTGTTACAAATTCAACAATTTTTATGTCTAGAAATATTTTTTCTAGGGTACAGAATATAACAGTAAACAATTTCTATTTCTTAAAATCTTGTTTTCTGAATGCTGTAGGATCAACTGGATACACAACTACTCTTGATGTGCAATGAGAAGGCACAATACGCAGGTTATCCTGAAGAGCAAAAGGCACTCAGTGCTCCATTTGGTTAGCTGTGGACATTGTATCTGGGACATAACAGTCAATTTGATACAGTGGAAATGGTTAAGAACTTGAGGTAGAAGACATTTGGAGAAAAGAAAATGAAAGAAATGAGACTTTCAAAAGATCTAAATTTTTAATTGGTGGTAATGAGAAAAGTAAAGATGAGAGGCAAGGGGTATATACAGAGGTAGAAGGATCACTATGGAAGTACTGGGGCAGAGGACAACTCCAACGAGACTAAATACAGATTGCTTTTTAAAAATTTAAATCTTCTTTCATGGCATAGTCCCATCTTTGTTCCTGCACACTTTATTAGAGATGACAAATTACTGTAAAAGTGAAATAGCCTTATGTATCTTAATATCTTCATTCCAAGCTCTACCTGAAAGCACCTAAGAGTTCAAATGAAGTGTCTCTACACCCAAATTTGAAAATGTACTTAGTTATATCTTCTAAAAATGAAATAAATGGATCCTGGAAAACAATTTTAAAGTTCCAGTTAGAATGTAAGCTTTTCTCATAGTTTCTGATATTCTGCCACCTTTATTTAAAGGAAATCTTTTGTGCTGTTCTCTAGAAAAATCATGAAGCTTTAAAGCATATGTGGAAACTAATTAAATAAAATATTTCACATTCGTAATATGGAAATCAGAAAAGAAGCAGACCATTGTTAAAAGTAACTGATGGATTATGTCAGATCTAGTGAATCGTCTGGTTCAACAATTTTTCCTTTTGTTAACACGACACTCCAAACAGAACAACCAGTTGTTGATGGCATCATATTTCTTCTCAGCTCTACCTTCCTCTTCTTTAAGGCACACAAACACTGCAAAAGTATGGTTACAATGATCTACATTGTAACCTGTTATACTTTTCTCCTTTTTTCGTAACTGAAAAGAAAGATATCAACTACTTTGTTTCAAAGAGAGTAAAATACTTGGAGAATTACTTAACTAGTTCCATTCCTAATTACTAATACATATTTAGAGTAATTATTTACTTCAACTAACAATTTTCATTGAAAGAAGGCTTTTTGGCATAGTATCAAAAAAATTACTTAATAAAACAACTAAAGCTAAGTTTATAAGAAAGGACCAACAAGGAAGCTTTTTTTTTTTTTTTTACTTCTTTTACAAGATCTTAACTTAAATTCTTGAGTTGAAGCTTATTACAGTATTAAGGAAGTATTAAATAATACTGCAGCACAAATCAGACAATGATTGGTAATTCAACAAGTCTGTCTTTTTTTTTAACTGTAAAACACAGAGAGCAAGTAATAAAATCAGAAAATCTTCACAAAGAATTAATAGGATTACTAGTGGAATAGCTCTAGGCTTTTATGTAAGGACTTTTTTAAAGAAAGAAAGAAAAATACTTAATAAGTATGAGTTATGGCAACTGGATAACTCACATGACTCTTGGGTTTTATATCTAAGCAGTGCTTTTGTATAAGGATATTAATATCACTCAGTTACCAAAAATAAAATCTAAACCATCTTAGCAAGTTCAAATAATTACTGTGAAGTTGAAAATCCTTGCCTACTGAACTATCAAAGAGCTTTTGATACCATGTATTTTGTAACTGGAATAAATTAATTTGAACAGTCCACGTCTACTTGATCATGAAATTAATGCAAACTGACAACTGATTTAAACATATCAATAAATTTAAATCCAGGTTGCTCCCTCAAAATAATAAGGAGATTTTATTTCTGAATTGCTTAGGTTAAATGAAAACTTTGCTGAAAGAAGTAGGTAATAACAGGCACATATTTTACAAGTACATTTATATAATTACCAGATAACTAAAGTTAAACATTTATAAAGACCTGCTATCATCACTTTCTTAGAAAAAGACAAAAAGAAAAAAAAAAAAAAAAAAAGAGTGAACGGGTAAGTAGGAAAGATATGAACACAGTATAGTGTAGAAATAGAGAAATTATATGAAATTTCTTCAATTTAACGAAAAGTAACTCAGGGTCTAAGTTTCATAAAGGCACTGCTTTTACCTAGTAGCAGTACAAGTTTATGTAAGTAAAAAGTCTAGGATTTCAGAAGGAAAATTTTCTGATGAATGAGTAGCCGGAAAATTACTGCTTCAGGTTTACAGAAAGAAGGAGTACATTTACCGTCATACCTGAAACAGCCAGGACTGAACAAAATATTGGAGGCAGTGTTCTTCAAAACAAAGGGTATCCTGAAACAAAAGACCAAAGATCCCAGAGAGTGAAAACGCGTTAGGTGAGCCCACTAAGTGCCCAGTCATTCTCCTGAAAGAATTTTTAGTCAGGAGTGCAAGGAAGGCAGCTCCAAGCAGTGTGCTACAATCTCTGCGTGGAAGACATTTTATTCAGAATACAAAGAGACCTAGACAACAGCAATTTAAGGGACAAAGTACTAGAAAGAGGAGAAATTCCAAGACAGGCCTTTGGAGTTTCATGGAGGGTACACCTGGAGTATCGTCACAACAGGAATCCCTACGATGAAACTGCTAAAGGTCGGGAACAAATCACCTGAATGGATTAGAAAAAAAGTAGTGCTCTCAAGAGGCTGGAAATAATGCCAGTTCCCACCAGTCAGAGTGGAAAATCATGTAATTCTGAGAACATAGGGTAGACAACTGAGGAGAATTTTACCTCAGTGCTTAAAATAATTTAACAAAACACTGCTATGGTCTCAGCTAACAAATCTTAAAAAGAAGTCCTAAAGGGATTAAATTGTTTTGAAGTAATTAATTACATCTTGGAACACAGCTGAAGAAAATTTTAAAAAAGAAAAGAAAGCCTATTAAACATTCAAACTGTTAGGAAGCAATCAAAATTACCACTAATACAGAGAAGAAAAAGAGGTTTCCATATGAAAATTCATTAACCTAACCAATGCCAGACCTGGACTAAATATTAGAATAAGAAGACAAGGACATGAAAATAGATCTTAACTGCATTTAAAATACTAAAAGCTTATGTAAGCACTTGTGTGACAAGCACAAGGTCCTGAATTCAATCCCTGGTACCAAAATAAAAAAATAAATGAATAAATAAATACTAAAAGTTTAACTTGCATTTGCAACACATATCATTTTAAAATACAAATATTAATCCAGAATGTATGGAACTTTTAAAAGTACTTATTAGGATGTAGGATCATTGGAGAAAGTCCAAATTTTTTAAAAACATAAGTATATTCCAAATATATGAAATGACCTCGTTTAAGAGGTTAGAATAAGGTGCTGAACAAAATGTCTTTGAAACTGAACAAACCTTGTAAGACAGAGGCAAAAGATATTTGCGGATAACCTGTATTCTAGTCAACAACGTTGTTTCCTACTCAGATATAGGACAACAATTCTGAAACCACTATCCAAATATGCTAGAGTTAAATGACAATTAAGGAGGTATATGACAGATTTAGTTATATTTTATTTGGAGTAGAAATTTAAAGGTTAACAAGGAAAACTGGCAAGAATAATTTATATATAATGGAATAGAGTCGAAAACATCAGTAACGGGGCAAGGGAGATGGCTCAGTAGAATAAGCACTTGCCTGGCAAGCATAAGGGCCTGAGTTCAATCACCAGTTCCGCCAAAAAAGAAAAGAAAAGAAAACATCAATAAAAGTCATGCTAAGTCAATATATAGATGTTTACCT
>NW_004524697.1:1545007-1546616 GCF_000260255.1 Octodon degus | reverse complement strand
ACCCTAAAGGTTTCACTGCCTTTGTGCTATGCTGAAGGCTGAGCCTCAACACGGGACTCTGGGAGACAACCAAACCCAGCAGTTACTACCATGAAAATATCTACTCAATCAGGAAGTAGGAAAACATCTAGGAGCATTTAATGACTTTTCTCCATTATCTAGTAAATAAATATGTATTGAATAACTTTAAACAAAGAAAAATAGTTAACTATTAATAAAATGATGAAATTTCCAATTTTATAAGTGGCAAAGAAGTGAAGATCAAATAAGAAAGGAAGGGCCAGTCAGATAGCTCAGTGAACTAAAGTGCCTGCTTAAGGCAAACACAGCGACTGGAGTTTGATCCCTGGTGTGATATGCTGGCCCCACCCCCAGGGTGCACTGAGATGAGCAACTGAGACTGGGCGGTGGCTCATGCCTGTAATTCCATTGCTTGGGAGGCTGAAAACAGGAAGCTCACTACCACTCCAGTATTTGTAGTGAGACCCTGCAGATCCTGTACTAAATACATTTAAAAAAAAAAAAAAAAAAAAAGGAAACAAGGTATCAATGATACCTCAATGATAGATACAAAGGCCAAAATCATAAAGCACTTGAAAGTTCAGCTGAGGGACCTGGGAGATGGCTTAGTGGAATAAGCTCTTCCCTGGCAAGTGAAAGGGCCTGAGTTCAATCCCTGGTTCCACCAAAAAAAAAAAAAAAAAAAAAAAAAAAAAAAAAGTTCAGCTGCAAGAATGAACAGTAAAAGGACAGAGTGCAGTACCATAATAATGCCAAAACAACAATAATAAATGATCACTTATGTGGCTCAGCTTACTCTTGTAAATGTTTTACATGCAGTGACACATTTATTGGTTTTAGTAACTCTGTTAATATTCCATATTATAAACTCATAACATGACAGTCGAAATATTTGTAGTCACACAGCTAATTAGTAATCAAATCTAACCCATCTAGTCTTTCTGGAGAAATAAGCTCTAGCAATAAGCAGTTGCTGAATCATAAAGAAATAGGTAGGCCAAGGTTAGGGATCTGAGTCAGCAGCCCGTGCAGTTACAAGATCCTGTTCATGTTTAAAATGGGTTTCATGTATAATTTGTATAAGTAATAGTGATTTGAAAGGGATACAAATTTTACAGGTTTAAAATTAGAACTGAGTACTGATTTTCTTGTAATTATCTTTTTAAGAAATCTGCGATTTTAGAGCCAAGACAAAGCATACTGGATACATACTGAGCAATAAACACTCCTTGAAATTCAATCACTTCCCTAACCTCAGATTTTTAAAACATCCTATAGGGAGAAAAACTAAAAGAGGATGGTAAAGATTAGTGTTTCATTTGAAGACGAGGGATGGTTGTCCAAAACCAACTTGAAACGAGTCTATAAAAAGCAAAGCACAGCAGACAAACCTACTTGAAAATCTTATTTCCATGACAACGGAAACAGAGCTTTAAAGGGCCAGCACCCCGCTGCAATGCATTGTTTCCACACATGCTGTCATCTCAAACATCTTCAAAGAAAAAAAAACGTTTAATCTACATGCTAAGGTATAGCAACATATGAAAACATGCTAGATCTTCATACAAATGGAGGATGAAAACTGCTA
>NW_004524697.1:1526758-1534202 GCF_000260255.1 Octodon degus | reverse complement strand
TATATATATAAATTAAGCTTCACTAATACTATTTTTTTTTCTTTTTCAGCTAAGAGTAAATAGAAGCAATAATTCTGTAATGTAGAGCTTCCTTTCTATTTAACTCTTGAGTTTTTAATGCTATTGACAAATAAAAGGGAAAGGAGTCATTGGGGAGAAAACGGATTATACAACTAGGGCAGAAAACATAAAAGATAAGTCTGGTGCAATTTACAGATACAGGAAACAAGGAATTCTTAAAATAGAACTAATGGATGAACACAATATTATAGGTACTTGCAATGCCTTAACATTAGATTAAAAACTAATCAAAACTACTAAATAAAAATTGAATAAACTAGAATAAAACCTAGACTTATAAGAAATATACCATACTGATTTAGGAAACAGTGCATAAATGGCATATGGGAATATTTTGCATTAAGTTTTAACTTTTTTCAATACTTTATTTCTGCAAGTCTCCTTTTGTTCTAGGGGTGGGAGCAAAATTCAAGTGTAGAATGGATGCTTCACATGAGTGAGGCCTGGGATTCAATCCCAGATTGAATACAGACACACACACACACACACACACACACACACATATACACACTGTTCTAAAATTTAATGCCTAAATATTTAAAAGATAGAATTGATTAGTTTAAAGGAAACCACAATGTAAACACTGTTTATAGATGTACTGAAGGTAAAGCTGAGAGGAATGCAATGAAACACAAAATTGCAACACTTTTGCAATGTTCATGAAGAAGAAAAGCACTCGATGTCAGACAGTGGTAAGTTAAAATGAATATTATAAACACTACAACAGAAAAATAAAGCATCATAGCTAATAAGCATGGAAGTTTCTGAATGAAATCACAACTATCACCCCAAAATTTTAAAAAGTCAGTGCAGAAAAAAATAAACAAAATATTTAACAAAATGTTTAAATTAACTATGTTTGAGTAATATATCATCGTATGAAAATACCACATCTTTCTATCCATTTCTCAGTTGATGGGCATCTGGGTTGTTCCAAGATTTAGCTATGTCAAATTTTGCTGCTATAAACATGTGTGCACATATATCACTGTGGTGTGAGGTCTTCAGTTCTGGAATAGCTAGGAGGGGAATAGCTGGATTGAATGGGACCTCCGATCCTAGCTTTTGAGGAATCTCCACAATGATTTCCATAGTTGTTATACCAGTCTACACTCCTTCCAACAGTGGAGAAGAGTTTCTTTTTCCCCACAGCCTCTCCAGTATTTGTTATCAACAATGTCAGTAATCAAATTAAATGGAAATGGCCTAATTTTTTTTTTATGTTTTCAGAAAAAAACATTTGGGAAAATGTTAAATCAATTGTTTTTGGCCATACTGGGGATAGAATTTGGGGTTTTCCTATTATTGAACTACCCTTCAACACTCGATTCATTCAATCCATTCATTTGATTATTTTTCAGTTGTTTATTCATTTGTTTGTTTTCGTTGGACCAGGGAAGTGTGACATCCCTCACCTCTTTTATTGATTTATTTTGAGACACAGTCTTAAAAAGTTGCCAAGGCCAGCCCATACATTTTAATCCTCCTGTCTCAGCCTTCCATGTATCAGGGATTAGGATTACAAGAATGCATCATCATGCCTACTCCATTTGGGATTTTTTTAAAAAATGTCCTGCAAACTTAGAACAAAAAGAACTTCTAAACTGATAAAAATCTTAACAAATAAAACTTCAGTAAACAGATATAATAATGAAGTACTCAGTGCTCTCCCTGCAAAAAATATTACAAAAATTTTTGAATAAACATTCAATGTTTATTCAAAAATAAATTATTCTATACAGTGCAAAGGAATAAAGAGGCTTGTGCTTTTGCCAATGATGACTAGGAAATAAATTTTTTTAAATATTATTGGCAATTGTATAAAAAATACCCTTAGACTTGAATTTGACAGAAATGGTCAAGAATCAAATATTGCAATCTTCAAAAGCTGTCTTTGATAGAAATTAAAGAAGACTTGGATTACCTAACACATATATCATGCTAATGGATGGGCAAAAGATGTGAACAAATCATGTCACTAAACAACTGTGTGTGATAAGTCAGACAAATAGGTACCCAACTTCAATAGTTGTGTAGAAAATACACGTTAAAATACAATGTGATATAATTGCACACCTATTAAAATAGCTGAAATTAAGGAGATTGACCCTCTCATACTTTGGTGAGTAAGTGAAGCATGCGCCATACAACACTGGCATGAATGCAAAAAGGTTAGAAAAATACAGCCAAACAAAAATGAACTGAAAACCATTTTTAATTTCTTTAAAGGCAGATGTACATCAGTCATATGATTAAGCCCCTCTACAGAGACATATCTGCCTAGAGAAACGAAGGCTTGTGTCTATGCTCTGACTTTTAGAAGAATATTCATAACCCTTTAACTTGTAAAAGTTGAAATGTCCTAAAATAAAAATAAATTTTCGAAGGTAAAGTGGTGCCCAAATGCATACAGTCAATTAATACAGAAACTTGATTTATTCCGAAAATGTAAACATCTTGACAATAAAATAAGGAATCATTGATACAGACTGCAATATGTGTGAATTTCAAAATAATTATGTTGAACTGGAAAAGCAAAGGGGATAAATATGGTCTGATTTCACTTATTTGAAATTTTAAAAAAACATTAACTAATTTAAGGAGATAAAGGAAAGCACAGTGATTGCTCTGCAATTGAGGGAGGAGGTTGAGTGAAGCCGACAGAAGAGATATGCAAGAGGCCTGAAGGCGCTGAGATGGGAGAGAGACAGGTGCATTCCGCATTCTTGGGTATAATTACGATTTCAGAGACAAATAGGCATGCTTAACCCCAACAACCTGTACATATCTAGAACAAAAAGGAATCCAAAAAATTTACACTAAACATGAAAACTTTTCCAGAACAAGAGTCTCAAATTTGAAAATAAATGAAATGTCGGCACATTAAAAGAAAAAAAGAACAAAAAGTAGGATAGCTTAATCTTTTAAATTGATACTAAACTAATTACAGATAATACAATTGAGTGTGTTTTTCACAATTATACATAATATGTTTTGTGAAATTGCTTCTCACTAAAAAAAATATAGCCATAAGGCTGGGGATGCAGCTCAATAGCACAGCACCTGAGTGGCAAGTGCAAGGGCATGAGTTTGAGTCCTAGTATCAAAAAAGAAAAAAGAAAAAAAAGATAGACATAACCGTATTCTTCATCCAACTCCAGATCCGATGTGGCAAAATACAAGAAGTGAATGTCAGACTCAGATGTGTTGTCATGAATTGAAAATAACTATGGGTAATTACATTAAAGACTTTAATGCAAAAATACACAACATGAAACAGAAATATTAAATATTTTGTCAATGAGTTATATAATTCTTAGCATTATATAAGTAAAAATGGGCCATCCAGAGAAATTTTAAATTATTATAACATGAATTAAATGAAAATATACCTCTTCGAAATTCATGGGTGCAGAGTAAGCAGTGCTTAGAAGGCAATTTATAATTTTCAATAAATTCATAAATTTCAACCTGTACAGAAAAAGATCTAAAATAACTTAAGTGATGTCTTACAACAACAGAAAAAAGCAAATTAAATTTGAGCAAGCAGAGAAATGGGGTAGCAACTGGAGTAGAAATGAATAAAACTAAAAACTGGAAAAATCAATGAAATCAAAGGATGTTTATTTGAAAGAAAATGAGTGAGATCAATAAATTTTAGACAATTTTATAAAGAATAAAAAGAGATAAGAAGTGCAAATTCATTATTAAAATAACGTATGAGTGACAGTCACTGGTCTCATGGACAATGATAGGGTTAAAAAAAGAATCCACAAAAAATTCTATGCTCAAATTTCATAATTTATATTCAATTTCTCAATTTTTCTGAACCAGCCAAAATGCCCATCACCTGAGGAGTGGATGAAAAAGATGTGGCATTTTTATATAATGGAGTATTACTCAGTTATTAATAAAGACAAACTAGAAGCCTTTGTAGGCAAGTGGATGCAACTTGTGGCTAAACTCCTAAGTGAAATAAACCAGACCCACATGTGTAAATATCATATTGTCTCCCTAGTGTAAGAACCCAAAAGATGAAATAAAACCTGAAAAGTATAACAGAAACAGTTAAATGGAAAGAAAGGGAACTTAAGGATTAAACAAGAAAGAGGAGAGAAAGGAAAAATGGTAGGAAAAATGGTAGGGAAAAAAGCATGCAAACACATATACAAAATGGATGAGGTGATTGTACTAAGATTTTCCATCAGTTTTATGAAAATAGCAATTAAAGTGTAGAATTCTCACCACGACTAATTATGTATACAGATAACTGCGATCTGAGCAACTATATTGAAGACAGCAATGTGTAATACAAAACCTGTGCTTGAAATACCTGTCGCTTGGTCTTCTAAATGTGTACCATTTCTAGGGGGCTTGTGGGTTAGCTCAGTCGTTTGCCTGCTCTGGCAAACCCAGTCAGGCATAGGAAATGGAGGTTTGATCCCCAGCTCCACCGGCCTTACCAGACCTGCCCTTAAGGCAGGCTGAGCCAGCCAAAATAAATAAATAAATAAATAAATAAATAAATAAATAAATAAATAAATTCATTCTTCTAAATGTGTACCATTTCTAATGGCATATCAATTATTACTATACTCTCTTTAAAGTCTTTTTTTAGAAAAAGGTAATAAAAGAAAGACAAGAACAAAATTTAAAATTTCTTGAAAGCATGTGGTAATATGTACCATCTTGCATAACTATTTCTGACAAGCTGAGCAACAGATTTGATGATAAAAAATAGATAATATATTATTCATTGTTAATCAGTTATTCTTGTTTTGAAAATGTGTAATATTTGTATTGTATGTTACCCTGATTCTGTATTTGTAATATTTGTATTGTATGTTACCTGATTATTTATTTTTCTTTATTTTGTTTTTACTCTTCAAAATGAAAAAATATATATATAATAAAAAGAATATCTCCTTATACACTTTTTTCATAAAGTATTTATATTTCTAGGTATTTTTTTCATGTCTGGGGAGGAAAGGGAATAGTTCTATTTGGATGATTTCTATTACTTGCTGTTATTGCTATAAGAGATTATAGGCAAACTGGACTCATATTCTTCCAAATGACTTTCTAGGACTACTATTCCCAAATTGGTTGTAAAACAACAATACAGTGCTATGTTCTACTTAGTTATTCTGCACCCTAATCAAAGGGGGACATATTGTCCAAATTTTCAGTAACCTAATTTCCATACTCTTAATCCTATTTAAATAAATTCTACTAAATAATTTATAGTGTTCCATGGTGTTTATATGCTTTAAATATTTATAGAATATTAAGCGGGGCCTAGATTGCTTTCTGCTATTTATAGACTACCTAAATAATCTATGTTTCTTAGATTTTAAAGATTAAATTTTATGTTTCCTGCCCTTAATTCTTTAGGTACAGTTTGGTACAAATAACTATTACTAAAGAAATCAGATGTCATCTAAAGTTTTCCACAAAAGTGCGTATGCACAACTTCCATTTATTATTATGATATGTTTGAAATCATATATGAATTAAGGGTAAAATATTAAAACAGTATCCTATGCCTGTTACTTTAAGCCCTACTGAAAAATTCTGATTTACAGTGATTTAGTTTGGGAGATAGGAAAGAGGTTATGATGTGTATTTCGTTTATGTGTTTCCTATGACCATGATCTTTCGAGTTCAATACTGTTAATATTTAAAACATTGAATTATGTCTTTAGTGTGAGAACCTGAAAGACAAAATAGACTCTCAAGGGTACAGTAGATACTGAGAAAAGGGAATGAACTTATTCAAAGGAAAGAGTTACTGAGTTGAGAAGAAGGACAGGAGAGGGAGTGGGGGAAAGAGTTTTAACTACCTATATAAGCAGGGTGGTTTGGACAACTGTACTGCGCATTTCTGCTGGTCTATGGAAAAGACCAGATAATAATTTATGTTGTCTCCTTTTTTCAATTGTTTTTACTTTTTCTCTTCTTAATTTTTATACACATCTTTCTTTTTTCTTTCTTCTTCAAATTTTACATGCATATCTGGTAATATGAATAACTAGTCAGAAGACAACACTATGTATTACAACAAATACTATAAAATTAATATTACTTTGTTAAGGGAAATTCTGTATCTCTTGTAATGTTTTTCTGTTTTAATATTATTATGTACTCTCTTTAAAAATTAAAAATTAAATTTAAAACAAAATTTTATTCCTAAAGAATGAAGATCATTGTGTAAATGTTTCATATTGTGATTGCTAGTATTTCCAAATGACTCAAAGTCTGTCTTTTACTTTTTGCACTGTGCATATTTACTATTTGATAAT
This sequence comes from Octodon degus, assembly GCF_000260255.1. Lineage (NCBI taxonomy): Eukaryota > Metazoa > Chordata > Mammalia > Rodentia > Octodontidae > Octodon > Octodon degus. The sequence goes on along the minus strand of NW_004524697.1, from coordinate 1,527,819 downwards.
AAATATCAGTATAACAAACCTAGATTTTTATATTTTCATATCCTTATAGTAGCCTGTACGGAATTATTATACTGTCAATCTGTGATTATGTTATCCAATCTGATAATTATACCTCCTATAGATTGTTTTCAGTATCCAAAGCTTAGTGTTAAAGATAATGCACCATAGGAATGGATCTGACAAACACATTATTGATAAAATATAGTCACAGAAGTGTGCATAATGTGCGATCTCTTTTCTCCAACCTCACAAACTCACTAGACTCACCTATTTTTATAGAGCTCAGGAATGATTACCCTTGATGTAATGATGATTGTAAGCATCCGGAAGGGAGAATTTTGGTGTCAGAGCAATCTACGATCTGCTATTTAGATGGATATTTCCAACCTACGAAAATATATTTGGTTTTATTCTTCAAATGTGCATGCCCTTTTACATGTATGAGATACAGAAATAAAATCTTTTAATATTTTAAAATATATTCTCATGATTTGAAGTATATATATTTAAAAATTAGGAGCACTAAATCAAATATATAGAAGTATTTTTCTATTCTAAGTAATTACAATTAAAATATCAGAACTTAGATTACATGGATATAAGTACATTTTCTGCATGTGCAAATCTTTTATTGGCATTTTTTTCTTTTTTATGACCATGATGTCTTTTCCCTATAAATAAAGGCTTTGAAAAGAACCTGATGCCTCAGCCAGAAATTAAACATGTTGAGGTCATAAATGAAACAAAAACTGTGCTTTGAATAGGAAAACTTAAAAATGTACAACTGTGACTTCGGTCTTTAAATGAGCTACACACTATTTCAATTGTCAATAATATAGTGTCCATCTCAAATGCCTCTCAAAAGTTGCGATTAAATTGTACTGAAAGTTGTGGTTAAAGATGTGCTTTTAGATGATACCTAGGTCATGAGGTGCTGTGCTCATCATGCTATCAATCCATTCAAAAGTTTACACCAGAACTTGCTGTTAGATGGTGATGCGTTGTTAGAAAGCATGGATCACTGGGGCTGTGACCAGGGAGGAAGGGTGGAGCCTCTCTCC
>NW_004524697.1:1524692-1525456 GCF_000260255.1 Octodon degus | reverse complement strand
GGAGCCCCCAGACCCAGTCCTAGCCCAGGTCCGGTGAGTGTGCGGAGAGTTTCCTGCTACCCTGCGCCAGCGGGAGCAGTCCCAGCCCAGGCGCAGCGAGGGCCGGACCCTCTCCCACCCCCTCAGGACGCCCCACACCACTCTGCCGTACCTCCCCACCGCTCCTGCCGAGTAGGAAATTCTGCCGACTTCCGAAAACCCCCAGACCCAGTCCTAGTCCAGGTCCTGTGAGTGTGTGGAGAGCTTCCTGCTACCCTGCGCCTGCGGGACCAGTCCCAGCCCAGGCAGCAGCGTGGGCCGGACCCTCTCCCACCCCTCCGGCTGCCCCCCACCCCTCTGCCATACCTCCCCCAGCCCTCCCGCTCTGTAGAAATTTCTGCCGACTTCCGGGAACCCCCAGACCCAGTCCTAGCCATGGTCCGCAGCAGGAAGGAGCTGAGCACAGCAGGCAGACCTAAGCCAGATTCAGCTGGATAAGTCCAAACTCTGTAGAGCTCCACCTTAACTTCAGTAGGTGTGAAGGTTACAACTACAGCAAAGATTTACAACAAAGGGCAGAGGACAGTGCTACACAAAATGATGAGAAGGAACAAAACGCAACCTGAGAACCCAAGCCCACCCGTAACAAGTGCAGAGGACACTAACATGGAAAAAATTGAAAAAAACACAGCTGAAAGCAATGAATCAACAGCTTCTGAAATAAAACAGCTGCAGAAAGATATAGAAGACCTCAGATTGGAAATGAAAAAAGAAATCCCTGAATT
>NW_004524697.1:1516240-1518467 GCF_000260255.1 Octodon degus | reverse complement strand
GCCAGCCTAATATACTGTCAATGTTTCAGGTTTTGATCATTCTAATAGGAATATATGCATCTGGCTGTATAGTATGTATTTCCCTGATGAGACATGACGTAGATCATCTCTTCATGTGTTCATTTACTGTCTGTATGTTTTCTTTGTAAAGATATGTTAAAGTCTTTATCTTAAACAGTTTTAAATTGAGGGTTTTATATTTCTTATTGTTGAATTTTTGTCACTGGTACTATAGGTTGAATTCAGGGGTGTTCTATCACTGACCTACATCCCTAACCATTTTTAGTTTTAAAGACAGGATTTCTCTAACCTGCAGCCCACACTATCCTTAAAATTGTAATCCTTATGCCTGTGCTGTCAGAGTAACTAGGATTATAGGCATACACTATAATCTTTGGCTCTTTATGGTGAAAATTAAGAGTTTGGGGTATATTTTGTACAACAGGTATTTTTCCAATATGTCTTTGGTAAGTATTTTCTTTTCTTTATTCCTTTCTTTTTTTCTTTTCTTTCTTTCTTTTTTTTTTTTGTATATTAGTGAAGGGTCTATGGGGTGTTCAGGGTCTCACTCTTAGATCAAACTTATAGTGATTCGCCTATTTACAGCCTCCCAAGAGCTGGGATTACAGGCATGAGCCACCCTGCCAAGTCTCAATCACCATCTCAGCAAGCCCTGGGGCAGGCACAAGGATCGAACATCCATCCCCTGTGCCTGCTTGCAGGTGCTGTAATCCGCTGAGCTATTTGGAGGGCCATGGTAATATTTTCTGTCAAAGTCTGTGACATTCTTTCTCTTTCTCTTGAAATTGTCTTTAATAGACCATTTTAATTAAATCCAATTAATGAAATTAAATCCAATTAAATTTTAATGAAATTCAATTCATAAATTACTTTTCATGGATCACATATCTTGTGTTCTTATCAACAAAGTCATAATCATACTTACGCTTGCTTACATTTTCAATCAGGGTCTATGATCCATTTTGAGTTCATTTTTATGAAGGGTATAAAATCTCTCACCAGACTTACTGCTTTGTATTTTGGTATATGGCTTCAATATCCCCACTTGAAAAATCGTCTGTCCTCCATTGCATTCCCTTTACAGATTGTCAAGTATCATTTAGCCACTTTCATATGTATGTGTCTAATTCTCTCTATTTTGTTGCACTAATCTATTTCTGTTTACATTGATCTCTTTCTGCTTCTACAAATGTACTCCTTTTTTCTCTAGGTATTACAGTATCATAAAGTTTTGACTGCTCCTTCTTTTAAGTGCTAATAATCCAGTTATACAGGTCCTCAACTTTTTCTCCTTTAGTATTTCATGGATGTAATTTGTCCACTGAGAAAGACTGGAGATAATTGGAGAGTATTTCCTTTCTTTTCCATCAGTTAGGCTCTGCCAATATGCAGCAGGCTGGGTTCCAGTTAACTCCTGTTAACTTCTCTTGAAGCATCATGTTCTCAACAAAGTGTTATGATGTACGAAATGCCTCTTTTATCCTTGATTCTTCCAGAAGACCATGTATAAATTTTTGATATTTACTATGGAAACTGGGTTGACCTGAATATACTATTCAAGATAAAACTCATAATATTTGTGTCCTCAGCATGAATGTGTTTTCTTGAAATATTTAACACTAGAAATTGTCCACATCAAGCCTTCAGTAATTTATTAATCACAGTTCAAGTTTCCTTGCACTGGAACTGGTTCAAAAGGATGTTTACATTCAAAACCGTCTATATCCTCTATATGGGGCTGCTTGCACTCACCTTTGCCTCTCCAGTGTTGGGGCAGCAGTTTACCTCATACCTTCCCCTATCTTTCAGAGTTAAGAGTTGGTCATTTCTTTTGTTGTTATTCTGTTCTGCTTTTTTCTATAAGAAGGTATAGAGACTCCGAAGCCCCTTACATAGAGAACCAAATGTTGGTCTTTTATTGTTATTTTAGCATACATTTTAATGATTAAAAATATTTTAATATTTCAATGTACTATCTATACTGATGCATTTTGCCACTGATAATGGTCTAATATCTTTTTGTTTTACTGATAGTTGTCTACAAACTTCATGTTCTATATACCATTAATTTGGTCTGTTATAAGTACTCCGGTATTCCCTCTATTTTCTGAGTTACCTAGCTCTGCTCCTAATGTCTGAAGTACAATTTAGTTTATTGAGTTGATTTTTTCTTTCAATTCATTCATTTTTCCTCAATGTTAGCACG
>NW_004524697.1:1513506-1514806 GCF_000260255.1 Octodon degus | reverse complement strand
TGCTATAAACATGAGTGTACATATGTTATTGTGGAATGATGTTTTAATTGTTCTGGAAGCCACCTAGAGGGTGAGTAGCTAGGTTGAATGGGACCTCTGATCCTAGTTTTGTTTTGTTTTGTCTTTTTTTGAAATCTCCTTATTTGATTTCCACAGTGATAACACAATTTTACATGCCAATCAATAGCAGAGAAGGGTTCCTTTTACCCACAGCCCCTCTAGTGTTTGTTAGTGGTTGATTTCTTAATGATAGCCATTCTTTCCACAGTAATATGGAATTTTAGCCTTGTTTTACATTGCATCTCTTGAACGATCAGTGATGTGGAACTTTTTTCATATATTTATGTACTATTTATATTTCTTCATGTGAATAGTGCATATTCATCTCAGATACCCATTTTTGGATTGGATATCTCAGATGCCAATTTTTGGATTAGCTCATTGAATTTGGGGGTTCTGATTTTCTAAAAAATTCTTTATATGTTCTAAATAGAAGTCCTTTATCTGAGGAACAATTGGCCACTTTTTTTCTGCTCTGTGGGTTATCTTTTTACTCTACTGGTGACTACTTTTGTTATTCAATAGCTTTTTAATAAGATGAGAACCCAGCTGCTGGGTTTTGTTCATGAAGTTTCTGCCTACAACGATGTCTTCCATATTTCTACCTACTTTCTCTTCTAGTAGATTTAGTGTTTCTGTTTTAATATTTAGATCTTAGATCCATTTTTATTTTAGTTTAGTGCATAGTGCTAGAAACAATTCTAGTTTTACTTTTTTGTATACAGAAAGCCAGTTTTCACCATACCATTTATTAAAGAAGCTATCTTTATAAAGACCAAAATGTACAATAGATATTTTGAAATGGGAAGAATTAGTTCAAATGAAAGGAGGAATTAAGGTTGGGGAAAGAGAACAGGAAAAAAGGTAAAGAAAAAATATACAATATAGCTGTTGTACTACTTTCTCTTAATTTATTGAAAAGAACATTTTGTGTTAATATCATTTGGAGCATTTTTAATGCCCTGATCTTTACTCAGAGTAAATAGTCTGAAGATATGCAATGCATTAACTATTGTTATTCTATTATTATGCTGTGAAATTTTGTTTTTTCTATAAAATAAAAAGCAGTAAAATATGTGATGTTTTCTTTACTTGAACCAAGTCAATGAATTGTCAAAGGCTTTGTAAACTAATATAACTCTTCAAATTTCACCCATCAATGCTATAAGAGAAAACATGTGCAAGCAATTTGTCTTAATCCTCTTAATTTGGGTTCTCAGGCTACCTTGTTGACAATGAG
>NW_004524697.1:1499192-1512796 GCF_000260255.1 Octodon degus | reverse complement strand
TCTGCTTACCAGTTAATGCACTCCCTTTACCTTCTCTTTAAGCAGTTTAATTAAAATGTTGGCAGATACTTATAAATCAAAGTATCTACCTTTTCTAGAATATCTGCATATTCTATCTGCATACCTCTTCATTCACCTCAGTCACAACAACTTGATCTCCCTTCTCATTACCTCTCTCATCAGTAATAGCACCATCCCCTACAATCATCCACTAAGCCATTCTTTTGGGCTCATTCCAATCTCTTTCATACCAGGATTATCTGTTCTAATATTTCTCTTCCCTAGGAACATTGAATTTACAGTTGTTGTGCAAAAGTTTTAGCATTGTATTTCTTTAACCTTAGATTAATAACCTTACACCAGTACAAACTGAGTGACCATTTTGTCTGAAAACATCCACCATCTATTCAGAACTTTTGCTGCACAGATTAAAATTTTATACATTTTATTCCCCTCTACTTATTTCCAAGGGGATCAGGATTGTTTCATTAGGGAAGTTCAACTGACATGTGTTTTGTTACTGAGCACTGCATTCCAGAGAAAGTGGCTGATGCATTCCACTGGGAATTTGCAATTATAGTTTATAATATATAATCTCTCCAGTTTTCTTCTTATTCTCTTAGCCTTAGAAATTTAACATCTGTTGGCCTTTCCTTTTTCTCCTGATTAGCTAGCCAAGCTAGCATACTGTATCAATACTAAATAAACCTTTAAAATTTTCTTCCCCTCTGATATTTCCCCCCACATAACACATGTGCATGCTCATCAGGTCTATGGCCCGTGGCCGCCTGTGCTGCACACGTCTGTGATAGCTTTATGTCCTCCTGTGCAGCCTGAGGTACCACTGTTCATTCTAGCCTCCACCTCCCCCACACTGGTCTATTCCAGACTCATACCCTTCTCCTCTATTTTCAGGAACTTCCCTAAACCACTTCAAGAACTTTTTGGATAGGTTCTTTTCTTTCTGAGGGATCAACCATTATGATTTCTGCCCAAGAAGCATGATAATATTCCTTTAAGGTAGTCATGGTGAATTGTCATGGCAATTCAATTATTTAAAACCAAGGTATGGAGAAAGACTAAAATATTGCCAAAAGTGAGATTTTGGAACTCTCTCTATCTGGCTTTGTTTGACAATTGAAAGCAGTGTTATAAATCACTTCTATCATTGTGAATATAATATTAATATTCTTTAAAGTTGTACCGGGCCAGCCTCATAGCTCAGTGGACTAAAGCACCTTCTTAGGTAGAGCACAGCAGCCGGGATTCGGTCCCCGGTTGCCTAGTGGGCCCCACCCACAGGAGGCACTGAGATGGCAATTGAGACTGGGCATGGTGGCACACACCTGTAATCCCAGCACTTGGGAGGCTGAAAGCAGAAGAATCCATACGAGTCCACTCTAAGTAGTGAGACCCTGTAGACCCTGTAGAACCTGTCCTAAATACAATACAAAAAAAAAAAAAACAGAAAAGAGTTGTGCTATTATCTGGATACTTGGAGTAAAATCCTTCAATGCCTTTTCAGGAATGTAAGGGTTAACATGTAAATAAAGCCAAGATTTATGTCACAAATAAAAAGTGCAAAAAGTTTAGGCATTTGAAGCAATAAATTAACATGTAGACAGATGGTATAATCCTCCTGTGAAAATAAGATTCTAAAATTTACACATGTGAAACCAGAATGTGATTACCATAGTTCTCTCTAACAAGTCTTATTAGGGCTGATTAAATTATATGTCCCTGGGTTTAAAAAGAATGCTAATTAAATGTCAAAGAGTGCATATATAAAATTAAATTATTTACTGGACAAATAAAACCTATTTATGTTGCTTGAGGTTTTGGAGGGATAAATGATAAAGCCTTACAGTGTTTTCAAATTCTTCTTTTAAGTTTGTTTGGGGGCATTGTTTTAAGGTTCAGTTGAATTAAGTAGAAAAGAGATGCTAATTTTAAGACAAGTAATATGTATATTATCTTTAGCTTAATGAGGTAACATCAGTAGGTCTTTAAAATATTGGCAATTACCTAATACTCATTTTTAAACATCAATTTAATCATTCCATTAGTAAATTAAATGCTGTGTTATTTTGTTGTCTTTGCTGTCCAACATTTAACAGCAAGTTTATCTTTGCTATTGATACAAAGTTTTATAGTGAATGCTTTCTTTGACATTGCAATGACAAGACATCTCTGTTATAATAGGTATCTACATGTTCATATTATGAAATATATGTAATCAATACATTATTTGCTGTTCAGCTATATAATTATATTTTCCAAAATATATATATACGTATATATATATACATATATATATATATATATATATATGCCCAGATCATGACTATATTTTAATTTAATTAGTTGTAACAAGTCAAACGTTTTAAATATCAGATGTTACTTATCATAGTCGACTAAAATCAATGTATTCATTTCATTTTTCCTAAAATCGTACTTCATTTTATAATATGTGTTTTCACACAATTTCCAAGACATATAGTTTTAAAATGAATCTTTTATCCTTGAAAGAGTCAACAAAATATGACATCATTTCTGGATCTCCTCTTATTAGACTCTCAATATGGAACAAATTCAAACATTTGTAATATAAGAAGCTTGGTAAACAACTGTGATTATGCTCCTAAAACCTTAGTGTGTCAAAAAGCAATGCTCAATAATCAAGCATTTATTTTCTTTTGAAGTCTACCTTCCTACAGATGTTCGTTAACATATTAATTTTCCCGTGTTTTAAGTTATCTTATTAATTTGTCTATTACTAATGGAGCACCTGTCACATGGTAAGTAAAGAAATATGACAGTGCCCTAAAGCACAGAAGTTATTTTCTAGAGAATATCCATGAATAGTCTAAGAAATAAAGAACACCTTTTTCTAAACAACAGAATGCTAAACAAGCACAAGAAAAAGACGGAGTTCTACTTTTCTCCCACAGGTCATCTGACCACTGAATTTGTATATTGTCACAAGTCACTGAAACTATGGAATAAAGAAACATACGTTGAAAAAGCCGAGGTCATGTCACTGATGAACAGCTTCTTGTACTTTATTAGATAAACAAGATATTTCAGAAGAAAAAGAACCAGAGACCAGAGATATTTTAAAAGTGTAATGTAACACAAAGCAAAGCAAAGAAGAAAAGCCTTCCAGGAAAAGACGTGGCCTTAGCATAGTTCTCTCACGAATTGAAGAGACCATATCAGAATTGTAGTGAAGAAGAGAAGGAAAGGATTTGATGGTAAAAAAAAAAAAAAATAGAAGAAGCACAATAGGAGATTTTTTTATAACAGTCATGGAGACATTGAAGTGTTTTAATGGTGACTTGTAGCACAAGAAACTGCCAAGCTTGGGGCTAGGAATATAGCTAAAAGTTTAGCATCCACACATTCTAGGGCTCAGCATCCACAGAAAAACCAAGAAAGTAAAAGATTTTAAAACATAATTGTAAATGAGAAAGTGAATCTCTAAAAGTGATGAGCAAAGAGACAGTAATAATGAGATTTATGACAGAAAGAGTTACCTGGGATATACAAAATTTCAGAAAAGATAGGCAGGAGTAAGAAGGAAGAATCTTTTTGTTAAATAGACAGCAAATGGGACAAGAGGAATATTTGGAGAATCACTGAAACTGTCATTAATCTTTTTTTTTGTTTGTTTGTTTTTTGTTTTTTTGGTGGAACCGGGGATTGAACTCAGACCATTGTGCTTGCCAGGCAAGCACTTATTCTACTGAGCCATCTCCCCAGCCTAATCTTTTCAATTAATCTTCATGTGGCTATATCAAAGATTAGAAGAGAGGTATAAAAGATCACTGAACACTTTTCCCACACTGTAGTCATCCCTACTTGTTCATGTATCTTGATTTCCTAGCGAGGGATCACCTCACCCTTCATGGTACGTGTGCCCTGCAATATGAAATCCAGGTGGCTGACTGTGAACCCAAAGACTGACATGATCAAGACTTGTTCTCACTGCCCCATCCAGCCAGGAAGTCAACGTGAGTTTGAATCTTAGCCAGTAGATACACATCTGGGACTCTGAACATCTATATAGTAATAGAAAAATGTTGGGGGTACCCAACCTCTAACTACTCTGTCCTAAGTCCACAAATCCCTGCCAAATACCTGTGCTCCAACTCCCAATCTTTGGCTTTCAATGCTACTTCCAACTTACCCTCTGAGTTTCTTTTCTTACTTTCCAGCTAGGCTATGGTGTTTTGAAACAGAGCAATAAATACTCTGTTATCTAAATTGGATAAAAGTTCAATAGTTTTATTTCTGTGGCCGTCCTCTTGCCCCGGCGCATACACACAAAATGTAACATAGAATTTCCGAAAACTGAAGACGTCAAGAAAGCATTTGTACTAGCAAGCAAGAGACAAATAACAGAGTCAACTAGAAGTGACGAAGAATCACCAGCAACTATTAAATGCCATTAACTTAGTCTTATAATGGCCAAATGACCGACAGTGTTAGCTATTTTTCAAACTTCATTTTATAACAAATTATGCAATGTTTTCTGAAAAAGTAGACAGTCAAAATGCTGGTTATTGTGCAAGGAACTGTGCATTTGTTCTTAGAGACCCCACTGTGTATGGCAACTAACTATATACAAAATAGTTAGCATAGATATACAGCTGCTTTCTCTTAGTTCAATGAGAAGAAAGTTTGAATTAATAGTGTTTAGACAAGACATCATGTCTGTACCTTGTACTATGAACAACTACTACAAGGACAACAATATGCAATGTATTAATCATTGTAACTATCCTACTAACTTGCTTTGAAACTGTCTAATTAAAAAAAATAAAAAGAAACTGTCTCATTGCTACTTCTTTCTCAATAAAATTAATATAAAAGATGTTATTATTTGATTAACAGAAGTTTGTAAATTAAATAAAGTCTGCATTTATAAAAAAATAAAATAAAGACGCAAAGACATTCACACTTAGCAAAATTACTTATGATAGGATTGTTCCAGACTCTACAATCTGTGGAAAAACAAAACATCATTCAAGATCATTCCAAGATCCCTAACACCTTATGAGAATAAATGCCTTCAAAGCCAAAATAGTATTTCAAGGGTAGACTGTGTAAAGGATCATCTCTCTGAAAGCTATGACTTCCAATTGATGAACTAGCCCTTGATGTACATTTTGCCTTAATAATGATTAAACAAGCAGTTTAATCTTAGAAGCAAGTGCAAGAATGTGCAAGTATGAGATACGAATATCAGTACTGATTTCATTTCTAATCATTACTTGACTAGATAACTCAGATAACCTTTTCTTAAGCTTTTGCTTTCTTCAGCTGTAAATTGAGATTAGACAGACTTTCATGTAGCTCAAATCTCCTAGAGTCTGCACTGTGATTTCTCTATGTATTTTGATTCCCATATGGTGCTTAGGTCTAAAAATAATATTAATGTGGGAAGAAACCTAGGGGGAGTGTGGTGACGGCCCAAGCTTCAGATGAGCAGCTTCATGAAGAAGCTTAGATTAGAAGGCAAGAACACTGACTTCCTTACAAGACTGGGCTATCAGAGTAATTGTGAAACTCATCCAATAGTCAAAGTAACCACTTAAATTCATTAACCAGATTAGGCTTCAAGTAATAAGAAAGTTCAAGATCTATAATTAAATTTTGCATTTTACTAACATTTACTGTACTTTTTGTTTGCAATTTCTGGAGAGAAAATATGGCACCCTATCTATTTTCAGTTTTTACTTCTTATTGAGGAAGAGATACGTTGCTTTTGGGGAAGTTAAATTTTTAGTACCATGGTAACCACATCTTCCCTGTCAAGTGTGTCCTGTGGGATGCGCAATTTAAGACATTTGAAAATGCCACCTAAGAAGATAACACCAAACAGACCTGAAAGTGTATGCTTTAACATGAAAATTCCCTGGTGTTAGCTAAAAGGAAATGCCAAGAGTGAGGAGAAGGAATGGGACTCATCCAGCGCAGAAAGTTTTGCCACTGTTGTGAAGAAGTTAGTGGTTCACACCCCCACTCCACCTCAACTCCCTGCCACAAACCAACTTATTCTCACATTTAGTCAGTTTTTTATCTGTTCCTTACAGGGTTGTCTGCATGGAAGTTGGAGCTCATGGATAGGAAAGATAAGGGTTGGGAATAGCAAGAGTCCAGGTAAATGTTAAGATGTTGAGATGTTGCTCTTTTTCCTACTTAAAGAGTAGCAAAGACCACTGAACTTGTTCCAACAGAATCAGCAGAAAGTGTCTCAAGGTCTAGGCAGGTATGGGTTCCTCCTGGGACAGAAGCCAGCCCTCCAGTTTTAGAAGCTCTACAAGCATTATTTATACATATATGTGTATATATGTATAATATATATATATATATATATATATATATGAATATGCTTTGATTGTTCCCTGTCATTAAGGAATGAAAGCCACTGACTATCCTACAGCAAATCCAGCAGAAAGCAACGTTTGCCTCCTGGTGAGGGCAGCCAGCAGGGGAGCAGTGGGGCATAGCCATGGTACAAGATTCATCGCAGGAAGATGTGTTCTAGTTTCTTGGGCAGAGAATAGAGCAGAGCAGTAACCAGAGCCTTTTGTTTTGATTTGTTTCATTTTGCTTTGTTTCTTATGTATTTATGACAGGGTCTATAGGATCTACAGTGTCTCACTATGTAGATTGTAGTGATTCTCCTGTTTACAGCCTCCCAAGCACTGGGTTTATAGGCGTGCACCACCATGCCAGTCTCAATCACCATTCCGGCCAGCCAGATAGCTCAACGGACTAAAGCAACTGCTGAGGAAGAACACAACAGCTTTGGTTAAATCCCTGGCATGCTGGGCTGGCCCTGCCCCCGGGACATGCTGAGATGGTGATTGAGACTGGGTGTGGTGTTGCATTGCACTCCTATAATCCCAGTGCTTGGGAGGCTGAACAGAGCTGGATCACTGCAAGTCTGATCTACATAGTGAGACACTGTAGACCCTGTAGACCATGTCCTAAATACAAGAAAAAAGAAACTAATAAAATCTGTTATGGAATCCAAAGAAATAGATAATTCATCCACTTTTCTTTGTAATTTAATGGCTTGGGATTTCTAATTCTAAAAATATACACATCTCAGCTACTGCTGCCGACTGCCCTGTACAATAGAAATGTAATGTGATATACTTTTAAAATTTCCTAGTAGCCACATTAAAAAATAATAGGCAGCTTTCAATAATATATTTATATCACCAAATACCAAAATCCAAATATTGTCATTGCATGCTCTAAGAAATGTAAAAAGTATTCAAAAGGTACTTTAAGCCTAGTGTGGTGGTGCACACCTATAATCCCAGCACTTGGGAAGCTGAGGCAGGAGGATTGCTGTGCATCCAAGACCAGCCTGTCCTGCAAAGTGAGTTTGAAGTTAGTCTGAACTCGAGTGAAACCCTATCCTAGAAAGATAAATAAATAAATTTCAAATTACCCTATTATTAAGTCTTCAAATCTAGTGCGTATTTCCCATATATAATTCCTCTTAATGTGGATTCTAAATTTCCATCCAAAACATGTAAGTTATATTTATACTTCAAATTTACAATAAGAAAAATAGATTCACCTTCCAAAGTTATAAATACACAGGAAAGTACAACTACACGAACATCAAAAAGTATGTTTAATATCTACAATAACATTGGTAACTCTTCATTTGCAATTTAAAAAAATAGATTTGAATATTAAGAAAAACAATATGTAGCTTCAAAAATGCTTGAAAAGTAAATCTATTTAAAATAAATAAACTTGTATTATTCAGTGTTAACACAAATTCACTGGGATATTCCACAAATATCTATTCTCATCAATAGAAAAAAAATTGTTCCTCAGACTTTTTTTCTTTTTGGATTATAGCCAATTTAAATAAGGTTTTGAATTACAATTAAAGTTTTCCACAAATGGATTCATATAGAAAAAATGTATATTGTCAGCATTACTGAACCCTATTATGAATGTTTTATTTTCAAGATAAATTCTACTTTAGGGCTGGGGAGTTAGCTCAGAGATCTAAGTGTCTGCCTAGCAAGCACAAGGACCCAGGTTCGACCCCCAGTACTGCATGCTGTGCCCATCCTAGAGCCCTGGGCACTCTGTGCTGGCCAATGAAAGAGGGCATGGTGGCACATGCCGTAATCCCAGCACTGGCGAGGTTGAGACAGAAGAATCACTAACAGTCTGATCTGTGCAGTGAGACCCTGTACCAAACAAATAAATAAAAAGATTTCTGTTATTTTTTAGCTTTTTTTTTTTTTTTTTTTTTTCCAGAACCGGGGATTGAACCCAGGCCCTTGCACTTGCCAGGGAAGCGCTTATTCTACCGAGCCATCTCCCTGGCCTTCCTGTTATTTTTTAAAATTTTTATTTATTTATTTATTTTGAAGAGTAAAAACAAATGAAAAAAAAAAACAGAAATAGGGTAACATACAATACATGTTACAGATTTTCAAAACAGGAATAGCTAATTAACAATAGTTGTTACGTTATCTATTTGTATCATCAAATCTGTTGCTCAGGTTACCAGGTACAGTCACACAAGATTGGGGAAATAATTGAATACTGACCCTTGCTTTCAAGAAATAAAGATTTTTTAAATATCAAAATAAGCCCAGTGTGTGTAGAGGACCACCTGGGCCCACGGGATACTCATTTCAGCCAGTACCCAGGCCTGGCATGTGAGTGGGACCGCCTGTCAGTTTGCTGGATCCTTATTCCAGCCAGCAACCAGTCCAGATGTGTGTCCGTAACTTCCTCCATCAGACAGGCCCAGTGTAGAACTCTGCAGCAGAACTCCCCGTACAGAGGCTAGAGGCATGACCCACCCAGCTAATTCAGGAGCAGAACATCTCACCAGAGTGGCACAGCAGGTTTGCTTACAAGGACTGCAGCAGGAAGAAGTGGAGCACAGCAGCCAGACCCAAGCCACACCTACTTAGATGAATTTGAACTTGATAGATCCAAACCTGGTGCTAAGGCAATAACTGCAACAAAGCTCTACACCAAAGGTCAGAAGACACAGCTATACACAATGACAAAGAGAAGAAGCAAAACGCATTCTCAGGCCCCAAGCCCACCCAGAACACATGCAGGAGACAATAGCATAGAAGAAATTGGAAATCACAAACCTGAAATCTCTGAAATAATAATGTCTGAAGTAAAGAAACAACTACACACAGGTATACAGGAAACTAAATCAGAAATAATTTCTGAAGTAAAAAAAGAAATAATAACTATAATAAAAGAAGTACTAAGTGCTTCTAAAGAAGGCACTGATAAAAAAAATAGAGGGGAATATAAAAATGATGGAATCCTTGAATGAGCAACAAAGGAAAGAAATAGAATGCATGAAGCAGATTCAAAGTGATACATAGGAAATTAAAACCTCAATCACAAGCTGGCAAATATGTTTGAATGAACGCTAAAATAGAGTTTCAGATCATGAAGACACCATTGCAGCTAGTGAAAAGGTACGAAAAGATCTCATAAACACAACTAGGATGCAGGAAATAAATAATTCAACATCTGCAAGATGATGCAAAGATGAACAATATAGGCCAGGGAGACGGCTCAGTAGAATAAGCACTTGCCTGGCAAGTTAAAGGGTCTGAGTTAAATCCCTGGTTCAGCCAAAAAAAAAAAAAAAAAAAAACACAAAACAATGTAACACTGATAGGCATCAATAAGAAAGAAGGAATCAATACAAATGATATAAAAAGAATATGGACATAAGAAAAGTAATAGCAGAAAATTTCCCAAATATGAGGCAACGATCTGACATTCAGTTAACTGAAGCATATAGAACTCCAAATAACATCAAACCAATTAAAACCACACCCAGACATATAATAATCAAAATCCCAGAAATTCAGCACAGAAACAGTATACTAAAAGGCACTAGAGAAGAGAAACAGATCACATTTATAGGAAAACCCACCAAAATAACAGCAGATTTCTCTTCACAAACCATCAAGTCAAGAACAGCATGAAGCAAAGTACTTCAAGTTTTGCAAGAAAACAAATTCCACCCCAGACTGATATACTCTGCAAAACTCTCAAGTTTAATGGAGAAGTAAAATACTTCCATTACAAAGAACAACTACAGAATTTCATGGTGACAAAGACAACCCTACACAGACTACTAAAGATATTCTAGGGAGGGATCAAAATGCCCACAACTCCATGAATGGGAATGGAAAGAATCCACCAAATAGGGAAAACAATTAAACACAGGAGAAAAAGAGGTCTTTCAATTATTCTTTTGTATAGAGGAGCACAATATTTCCATCAGCATATTCTACAAATGGACTTCTCCTTCACCCTATCGGTCATGATTCTGTCTGGATCTGTAGGATGGATATCAAGGAAACAGCAGTAGCTCAGTCCCACAAGTGACACCTGGCCACCAGTAAGCCTCATGGACACTGTCCATGTCCACCACATACTAGAACTTTGTACAATATCCTATCCCCAAACTATTAGAAGTACTGGTTACATATTTGCCATTCCAGTATTTTAATATATAAAAATACACACACACACACACACACACACACACACACACACATATATATACCTAATCAAATATTTTGTAATTACTCTGACTTGATCACAGATTTGTACGCATGATACACTACATTCTGGCCCCTTACTTGGACTCACAATTTAATTTTAATTTTTGAATATTATTTTGAAATATTTAATTTAATTTTGAATTAAGTAATATTTAATTAATTTCCTGAATATTGTTTAATTTTAATTTTTTAATTTTAATTTGTTTTATGGTTTATACTGTTTCTTTGACAAACAATCTACTTATAACACATGGTATATGTTTCTAATTCTCTTAGTATTAGAAACTTTAAAAAGTGTATTTCCATTTTCCACTTACTTTATATTAGTTCTTCCTTGTCTTTTATACACACACACACACACACACACACACACACATACACACACAAATAACATAAAAACAGTGTTTGTAGAAGTAATAGCTGAAATTTCCCAAGCAAGGGAAAAGAATCTCATATACAGTTAAGTGAGGCATATACAACTCTAATGAGCCATAACCAAAATAAGTTTATACCCAGATGCATAATAATCAAGATCCCAGAATTTTAGCACAAGAACAGAATATTAAACACTGTTAGAGAAAAGAAAGAGATCATCTATAATGAAAAGCCCATCACAGCAGACTTCCCCACACAAACCATAAAGTCAAGAAGAGCTTGGAGTGAAGAATTTCAGGTCCTAAAAGAAAACAATTTGCAACCCAGATAGATGTACACTGAAAACTACCTTTCAAAATTAATGGAGAAGTGATATTTCCATGAAAAAATCAACTGAAGAAATTCATGACCACCAAACCAAGCCTACAAACAGTACTGAAAGATATTCTATAAGGAGACAAAAATGAGCATAATTCTAAGAAAAACAACAACAAAAATCACCAAGCAGGGCAACCTATTAAACAGAGGGGGGAAAGAAGTGGGAAAGTCGGAAAATGAACAGTAGGAAAATAATATGACTAAGGACCCAATACATATCAGTTATAATCATTAATATAAATAGCCTCAATTCACAATAAAAAGAAACAGACTGGTAGAGCAAATAAAAAAACAAAATCCAAAAATATGCTGCACACAAGTAGCACATTCAAGTCAAAAGGTAATACATAGACTAAAAATAAAAAAGATGAAAAATAATATTCCATGAGACAGGAAGTAGAAAAAAGCAAGGGTACACAATGTGAACTTAAAACCAAAACTGACCAAAAGAAATAAAGAAGGTCACTATGTACTTGTTAGGGGAAAACTTCAAGAGGAAGAGATAACAATCATAAATATATATTCACCTGACATGGGAGCAACCAACTATATAAGACAAATAAGAATAGACATAAAAAATCAAATAAGCAATGACATAATTGTAACAGGGGACCTTAACACCCCATTTTAAGAAAGAGACAATGTGACAAAAAGATGATAAGCCAGACAAAAAGAATAGCAAAAAAAAAAAAAAAAAAAAAAAAAAAAAAAAAAAAAAAACAGAACTAAATCTAACTTGTGAAGAAATGTACTTACTAGACCTTTACAACAACAGAATACACATTCTTCTCAGCTACACACATCAAGTTCTCTAAAATATATCATATGCTAGCTGATAAAACATGCTTAAATAAATGGAAATGATTTAAATTTTCCCATGCATATTATCTGACCATAGTACAATGAAATTTGAAACTAATGACAAAATGAACCACAAAAAACCATAAACAAATGGAAATTAAATAATATCCTCATAAACAAACAATGGAACAACCAATTTCTTTGATGAAATCAAAGAAAAATTAATATTTATCCCCAAAAATGCAAATACAACTTACTGAAATATGTGGAATGTATTGAAAGAACTCCCTAGAGGGACATTTATAGCAGTGAATTCTCACATCGGGGAAACAAAAGGAGCACAAATAAAAACCTAATGCTGCACCTAAAGCTTCTAGCAAAACCAAAGCAAGTCAAGCCCAAAGTCCAAATAGAAGAAATTATACAGAGCAGAGCAGAAATTAACACAACAGAGACTAAGAAAACAATACAAAGAATTAATGAATTGAGGAGTTGGTACTTTAAAAGAATAAGTAAAGTAGATAAACACCCTAGCCAACTTTATTTTCAAAAGGAAAGAAAAAACTCAAATGCATGAAATAGCAATGAAAAGTGAAATCACAAGAGACCCTGTGGAAATTCAGAAGACTATCAGTACTACCTCAAGAATCTTTACTCTCCTAGGAGGGAAAACATAGAAGAAATGGACAGATTCCTGGCAACATATGAATTACCAAACCTGAATCAAGATGATAGAAAAATTATCTTCTATAATTGAATAATCGAGTATCAGTCAATGAAGTTGAAGACATAATTAAAGGCTGGGCCCTGATGGATTTACAGCTCAATTCTACAAGAAATTTAGAAAACATTTAATAACAATACTCCTCAAACTCCTTAATGGAGTTAAATGGGAAGCAATTGTCCTTAACATAGTCCTTGAGGGAAGTATTACTTTGATACCAAAAACCAGAGAAAGACCCAAACACAAAAATTATAGGTCAATATCCTGAATAAACATAGATGCAAAAATCCTCAATAAAATACTAGCAACTAGAATGCAGCAAATCATCAAGAAGATTGTATACCATAACCAAATGGGGTTCATCCCAGGAATGCAGAGATGGTTCAACCAACACAAATCTATAAATGTAATATATCACATCAACAGAGCCAAAGACAACAATCACATGATCATCTCTATAGATGCAGAAAAAATTTTTGATAAATCCCAGCACTCACTAATGATAAAAACCTTACAGAAAATCCTAATAGATAGTCTTAACCTCAATCTGACAAAAAGCATTGATAACAAACCAACAAACAGCACCATACTAAACATACAGAAACTGAAAGCTTTCACTCTAAAATCAAGAGCTAGATAGGGTGTCCATTAGCACCACTCCTTGTCACTAGTTCTGGAAACAGTAGCCCAAGAAATTAACCAAGAAAAGGAAATAAAAG
>NW_004524697.1:1497565-1499059 GCF_000260255.1 Octodon degus | reverse complement strand
AAATCAATAGCATTTTTGTACACAAAAAGCAAACTTACTGAGAAAGAAATTACAGAAACCACACCCTCCACAATAGCATTCAAAAAAATAAAATACTTTAAGAATCAACCCTACAAAGGAAGTAAAAGATCTCTACAGTGAAAATTACAGCACTCTGAAAAAAGAGATCAAAGAGGATTTAGAAAATGGAAAGAGGGGTTTGGCGGGGGTTGGGGGTTAAAAAAGACAATGGAAAGATATTAGTTGCTCATGGATATGAACTAATATTGTGAAAATGGCCATACTCCCAAGGTTGTTACACAGATTCTATGTAATTCTAATCAAAATGTATTAGCAAACCTCAAAGATCTAAAGAAAATATTCCTAAAACTTATCTGGTACCAAAAGAGAACTAGAATAGCAAAGTCAGTTCTGGGCAACAAAGGCGAAGCAGGAGAAATCACAGTCACTGATTCGAAATTATACTACAAAGCTGCTGTCACAACAATCAGTATGGTACTAGAAAAAAAAAAAAAAAAGCAAAACTCTGAGGATCAATGGAACAGGTTAGCAGATGCAGATAAAACTTAAAATACACTGAATCATCTTATCTTTCACAAAGGTGCCAAATAGGTTCACTAAAAGAAAGATAGCCTCTTTAATAAATGGTGCTGAGAAAATTGGCCTTCCACGTGTTGAACACTGAAACTAGAACTATGTCTCTCAAAATGGACTAAGTTAAAGTAAAAGTGGATCAAATTCTAAATATTAAAACAGAAACAGTAGAAAAAATAGGTAGAAACCTTGAAGACATAGATATAGGAGGTGAGTTTATGAATAAAAAAAAACTGTATGAGAAATATTTCAACAGATCACCAACTGTGATCTCATCTGATTAAAAAGTTTTTGTACATCAAAATAATCATCAACAGAGTAAAAAGAATACCCATAAATTGGGGAAAAAATTACCAACTGTCCCTCACACAGAGGACTTCTTTCTATCTAGAACATATTAAGAATATTTAAAACATCAGACCCCCCCCAAAGTTCAACTACCCAATCAAAAAATGGGCATCTTAAATAATACAGACTTCTTAGATGAAGACATAAAAATGGCAAGTAAATATTTGAAAAAATGTTCAACACCATTGGTAATCTGAGAAGGCAAATTGAAACAAGAGACATTCCAGCTCACTCCAGAAAGAATAGCTATCAACAAATATCAACAAATAACAAATGCTGGCAAGTCTGTAGGGAATAAAGGAACTCTTCTCCACTGTTGGTGAGAGTGTGGGCTAGTAAAGCCTCTGTGGAAATCAGTTTGGAGATTAAAAAAAAAGTAAAACAAACTAGGATTGAGGTCTCATTCAAACCAGCTAATCCCTTTATGGCTTTTTTCCCCCAGAAACATTCAAAACATCATACCACAGAGATATCCATGCACGCACATTTATAGCAGCACAATTTGTAATACCGAATGCTTGGAAACAACCCAAAAGTTCATCAACTGAGGAA
>NW_004524697.1:1494920-1496868 GCF_000260255.1 Octodon degus | reverse complement strand
ATCTAAGACAATTGTACTACCAATTTCCAACAGCTCATGGAAAGAAACAGTATTTATTTTGTTTGCACCAACATTATATGCTTATATCTGGTAATCTAAGCAAGTACTTTGAAGAAAACAACATGCAATATAATAACCATTGTTAATTTCTTAGCATCTTGCTTTGAAATTCTGTATCATTTTTCTTCTTTTGTTATTATTTTCTTTAAAATAAGAATTAGTGAGTGAAATAAAATACATAGGAAAATAGAAACTCTTCAAAAACAAAGTAAATTTTTAGGCAATTAATTTCTGGAGGCCAAGACCTCGTAAAGTTGTAATGTCATAGGGAATCTGATAAATTTGTTTTAAAATAATCACTCAGGAGAAACTCTAATACATGCATATAAAAATATTCGGAGTTATTTTTCATAGCACTATCTATACTTACAAAAGAGGAAATTAATCTTTTTCTCTATACCTGATTTTGTGTGCCTAATTTGTGTAATAGATTAGCACTTACAAAACTAAAAAGTAAATTAAATGTGTGAATAATGAATATTGGAGTAAATTATCAAGTATTATATATATATAAAGCATGATGGTATATGTAAATTTAAACATAAGCTGATGACATTATATGTGTGTGTGTGTGTCTGTTTATAGACATTTAGATACATGAGAAAAGCAGCCCTTCCCAAATATAGTGAACCTGGCACTGAGAACTACGAGCTAGTTCCACACTAAGAATTATAAGTAAGACCATTATATTCTGTCAAGTATAAATAATTTTACAGAAAATCAATATCAGGCAACAACGCTTTATGATTATTAGACCTCAAGTTAAGCAGTAATTGTTTGTTCACCTTAAAGAAAAGTAAACTAGGAATATTGTCCAAGTTTCAAACATTATCATACATCCACCATCTCGGATAATGAGTGGATTGCTTCTTTATCAATTACAGGCTTAGTTTTTTCCTATTATTCCTCGCTTTCAGGTAAGGTTTATCACAATATGCAATAAAAGAATTTCTCCTGCTTACTAACAGTGAACAATTTTGAGGAAGGCTTCACTTAGTCAAGTCCCACCAAAACTTAATTAACACAATTCCAAATGTATAGTAACTCTCTCTACACACCTTCTAATGGAGGAGCTCCACTTGCTCATTCTTAATCACTAAATTATTCTCAAGTGACTATAGTCACACCTTAACACAGTCGACTCTCCATGTCTCTTCGTGCAACAACTTTGAAATCAAGCTGTAGAAGATTGAAAATATATTTTAATTACATAAAAACTGAATGTACGCAGGCATTCTGCTTATCAGTATTCCCTAAATAACAAAGTATAGCAATTATTCATGTAACATTTACACGTACAACTATTTACTCAATACCAGTTGTTATGAGTAATCAAGGTATAACTGAAAGTATTCTGAAAGAAATGTTCAGTTTCTATGCAGATGCCACATCATTTAACGTGAGGACCTTGAGACCTTTCTGACTTTTCTCTACTGGGTTTCCTAGAACCCTTCTTCACAGATTGGAAAAATGACTAGGAGTTTTCCTGGTGGTCTCTAGTTTGAGAGTACTGACAAGTGAAAGTAATTAACAAAGAAAAGGATTACTATTGTTTTAGGACAGTGGTTCCTCCTGTGGAAGGTGTAAAGTGAGGGATATGGGAAGGACTTAAGCTGTGTAGTCCAAAGTGCATGGTTGCTTTCTTTTGGGGAATATAAAGTATTGCACCAAATTTATACTTGAAATAGCAGAGTTGGAGACTAGTCTGAAGCTTCAAATCATAATTCCAAAGCTCATTTAGAAGATTATAGTACTAAATAAAGAATAAAATGAAAAGGCAAGGCTATGATTCACAATACTGCAAGCTGCGATGCTGTAATGGTGCCAAGAACAGAAGTCAGCACACAGCACTGGAAGCCTCACTGCTGTACCTGCTGCATCAGGGTGC
>NW_004524697.1:1490377-1494610 GCF_000260255.1 Octodon degus | reverse complement strand
GACTTATTGGTCCCTACCCCTTCCCTTTGCTTTTCACTTCCATGGCATTACTTACGGTCGCTGTGCTGACTCAGTGGCTTTTGTTCTTCTCAGATGTTCCCAAGACCTCCTTAGGCTTCAGTTTGTAAATCATGTGCCTAGTTTTTCATGAAACATTTTTAAACAATTCTATTGGAAGCTGTGGGTCACTCCTGAGGAATCCTGTTACTTGTTTATTACTCACTTACTCATTTACTCAGTAATATTTGATTCATGTTGCAAGAGACTCTAATCTGCAAGTGAGTCCTGCAGCTCTTCTGCTTCTCATCTTCTGTTGCACATGATGCTTAACTTGACTGTCCTTTCCCAAACTCTTGACATAATCCAAAAGGCCCCAACAATGGCAGTGAAGACAGAACACTCATCCGTAAGCAGCTATTTCTGAAAGAAGGTGAACATCAGCTGACCCTTCCTGCTGACCCCTCATCAATAATGCTGCCTTCCTATGGAGCATCTGCCTGATCTTTTGTTTTAAATAGAATAATAACAAACAATAAAAATGAGAATAATATGCAGTATAATAACCATTGTTAGTTTCCTATCATTTTGTCTTTAAAATTTGCATCATTTTTATTGCTTATCTTCAAAGCAGTTGTTCAGATTATCAGATAGAGACATGTAAGATATAAGTATGGTTTTTGCATCAATAAAAAAATATATGGCTTGCTTCTTTCAATATGGAAGGAAGCAATTTGGAGCATGACCTTATAAAACCTGTTGATCTCACATGATACAGGCAGAATACCTGTCTCAAAGAGATAAGAAATTGATCAGTGCACTTATTTTTTTTAATGTCAGTTATTTAATTAGGTTGTTAGTAAGAAATTTAGATCACTAATTTATGAGGATAAATTCCATTTTTCAAAACAAAAACAGATCACAGGTAGCCCTGGAGCTGAGGAACAACTTTGATTTTTGCTGAAATCCATGAGTCCACCACTTTCTGATCCACCTTGCACTGCTCTTCCTGAAGCAGTTGGCCAGTAGCTTGTGACTTGTGACTGGGCCTCTTAGCCTTAATCATGTTCCTCTATGAAGAATACACCAGAAATTTGTCACTGCCACCTCTACAAAAATTGGTATCAGCAAAGTGAAAATCCCCAAACACCTCACTGATGCTTACTTCAAGAAGAAACTGCAGAAACCCAGACACCAGGAGGGTGAGATCTTCGACAGTGAGAAAGAGATACCAGATTTCAGAGCACACTTGTTTTTTATTGGACTTTTTTTTTTTTTAAATGAATTTAGGACAGGGTCTACAAGGTGTACAGGGTCTCACTACATAGATCAGACTCATAGTCGTTCTCCTGTTTTCAGCCTCTCAAGTGCTGGGATTACAGGCATGGGCCACCATGCCCAGTCTCAATCTCAGTACCAGTGGGACCGGGGGCAGGGCCAGCACGCACACAGGGGATTGAACCCCGGCCATTGTGCTCTGCCTAAGCAGGCGCCTTAATCCACTGAGCTATCTGGCTGGCCCTTATTGGGACTTTTTGCTTCCCCCTCCTCATATTGGGACTTTTTTGCTTCCAATAACTCCTCAGGCAATAATAAAAGAGATTCATTTGGAGTTGAACAAATTCTCAGGTATGAACACTCTTTGGAAGTGATGTCATCTTTGAAATTTTTGATGTGCAGGGATGTCGCATACCATATGAATGCATATGTTTTCTTTTTTATATTTATTTTTTATTGAGAAATAAATATGAATGAGACAGTTTCACAGCTGATTAATAGGACAGTTTTGATAGTCAATACACTGTACATTGTTATCTTCTTAGTGGTTATCCATAGTACAAGAAACAGACAGGATATTCTGTCCAAACACTGTTAGTACACCTCTTTCTTCTCATTGAGTTAAGCAAAAGTAGCTGTAAATTTATCCTATTTTGTATAGATAAATACAAAATGATCTTTCCTTTGTATCTTTTTTAAAATTTTTTTGTCCTGTCAGAGGTGAATATTCTATTAGCATCTAAATACTTTAGGTGTTTGAATTCAACTAAACAATCTAACACTGTCTAGCAGTCTATTATATTAGTGGGTTATCCTCAGAAGTTACTGACTTGAGCCTTTTACAGCTCATCGTATTAATATGGATTTACTTTATATACCTTGTTTTTATACTTTTCTGCTGGATGGTTAAGACCAAGATATAGCAAGACCTATATACCAAGAAATGTAACTTTTGTATCTGATAAGGTCAGCCAAGTACTCTCAGGATTTATCCTGTAGCCCTGTACCGCCCTTTGTATATCCTTTTGTCAGTCTCTGACATGAGGATGAGTCACGGCCATTGCTTGACCGATTTGCTCTCTGTGAAAGCTTGAGAAAATGTTTTTTCTCTCCAGCACACGTTTTCTAATGCTTAATTGTGTTTCTTCAATCAGTATAACTGATTATTGATACCATTCCTGTCTTCCGGTAATCCATTTTCATGTAATCAGTAGAGAGCTAATAATAAATAGGCAAGTCTCCATCCTTATGGAACTCATTCTCTATTTTTTTCATACTTTTCGTCGCTCACATATGTTATTGTTTCTTTTGATCAAAACTTAATTGTCATTCTTGCCATTCTTGGAGGTTACATATTCTTCAAATCCTCAGGAAAATTATCTTGATCTTGTTTGTCCTCAATATCTTAGAATTTATGCTTCTATAAAACTTTTTAAAACACTATTTGAAATTTTGTACTTATTTGTATTCTTTTGTAGTGTTGAACTAGTCCTATAAAAGCAGAGATAAAGAAATTTTCACTTTGCTGATACCATATATCAAGAGAAACAATATGAAATGCCTCTTCAAATCAATAGTATGAGACAATTATTTTCAATGAGCAAAACAATTTGAAGAATCACTTCTTCAAAAGAAAGACATGCAAATGAACACTAAACACATTAAGTGTCAAATAAAAAGTGAGGAGTATGCTCATTAGAGTAGCTCAATGTAAAAAAACGATAACTAGAATGTAGAATAGCACAAATGATAACTAGAATGTAGAATAGCACAATGTTCACACATTTCTGGTGGGAGTATAAAATTATGTAACTATTTTAAGAAATCCTTGGAATTTTCTTTAAAAG
Organism: Octodon degus; assembly: GCF_000260255.1. Lineage (NCBI taxonomy): Eukaryota > Metazoa > Chordata > Mammalia > Rodentia > Octodontidae > Octodon > Octodon degus. The sequence continues at coordinate 1,491,488 of NW_004524697.1, read as the reverse complement.
TTAAATTTTAAAAAATTCCTCATCCAGATAACTCATATTCTGTTTCTACTCAACAGAAATGAAAATAAATGGCAACAAAAAGATGTACACACTTGCACAGCACTCTTTTTCAGGGAAATTCATAATTAAAAATCATTCCAATATTCACCAATGGGAGAATAGATAAAAAATTTGAAATATGTTCATGCATGACTTCTACTCTAAAACGAATAGAACAAATTACTGACAGAAGATGGGTGCTTCTTATAACCCTCAATGCCGACTGTAAGAACTGGACAGAGAAGAGTATATAGTTGTGAATGCATGTATAAGAAGATATAAGACATAATAGCCTGAGATAAATAAATAAATCTAAATCTATGACCCTTATCTTAGTTTGAGATATTAATCTCCAAAAAAGGGGACTAAAACTCCTTATACTAATAATTGATTCTATGAATGATAAAAGAAAATATGATGAGTTCAAATATAACAGAAAGTAACAAAGCTATTCACAGTAATGACCCAGGAAGCTCTCATTGTCCAACCCACTTCATTTGAGTGGGGCAAACTGATAAAAGATAAGGTGTTTTGTTTTGTTTTATTTATGTATTTGGTATGGGTCTCACAACACAGCTCAGACTCATAGTGATCCTCCTGTTTTCAGCCTCCCTGGTCCTGGGATTACATATGTGCACTACCAGACCCAGTCTCGGTGACCAGCTCAGTGTACCTGAAGAAGGGGTCAGGGCATCAAATGGTGCCCAGGATCAAACCCTAGCCCCTGCGCCAGCCTAAGCAGGTGCTTAGTCTGCTGAGCTAGCTAACCGGTAAGATAATGGTTGTTTAAGAGAGTTTGTTATTCAGATTCTGCTTTGATATTATCTCTGATAAGAGTGAGGAATCCTCTCCAAAGATTTAGTTTCCCAGTACAGAGGAAAGTAAGGGGTACCTTCGTAAAGAGAAACTTATGCCCAGATTTTTAATCAAAAGGGTAAAGGGGAAAAGGCTTTTCCTTGCCTGCTGTTTTTCAGTTGTCTTCAGTTCAATTTTGAATAACCCTTATGTCTGACTGGCATATTTTGGAGAAATATATAAATGTGTGTGTGTGTGTGTGTGTGTGTGTGTGTGT
>NW_004524697.1:1488995-1490277 GCF_000260255.1 Octodon degus | reverse complement strand
ATATATGAATCATCTTCTAAAAATACTAGTCTTCATACTGTATAAAGAACGCTCAGGTTGGGAAAATGTCAACCTTCATGCTTTCATTAAAATGTGAAAATGCAATGCCCTCTGCTTTACATCATTAGAAAAAGAGCATTTCAGGGGGATTTTACTGAATATGATGAGTACTTAGCTTCCCTCTCAATTAGCTTCAAGCAGCTGTTGTAGACTGCATTTCCCTGTATCTTTGCTTACCAGAAGCATTTGGGAAGTAGGAAAAATAACATTTCAGCAGGGATTTCTCTGGGTAATGAAAATAGCAGAATGCTTTCAATGACAGTAAACATTTAAGACCATTAAGTCATCTCTCTTATTGTACTTAACACCATTAAATTCAATGAGCGAATCAATGGTCACAGCTGGATGCAAAAAAACATTGACATTCAAGAACTATGTCACTGCATCAGTGATAATAAGCCTGAGAAGCAGTGAGTGGGAGAAAGATAGGAAGTCATCAGTGCTTTTTAATGGCAGTTCAGCAGTCTCATTAGAGGATGATTTGATATTTTACCATGATTGGTTAAACATAGCATGTACAGCTAGAGATGGGAGAGAGTGTACCATGAAAAGTTATGGAGAAATCTGTAATTTGTTTTTGTGTCTTTAGTCAAGATAATACAAAACCAAAGGATCTTTTGATTTAATAAGATAAAAACCAAGCTCACAAGAAAGTCTTCAAACACCAGTGCTCTTATTTTTCTCCCCTCATTATTTTTATAGACAGTAACCATGGTGATATTCAGAAACACAGCTCTGTTCCTTGCATAGCTTTTAAGCTTGCATATCCACATATCACCACCTCCCCCACAGCCACATCTAGACTTCTTTGAGATACAGTTTTGCCTGGTTTTATTTTACTTCCTTATCATTCTAATACACTCAATTAGATGCTGCTGAATTAAGGAGACCATCAAAACCACATCTTTTGCTCTCAGAACTTAGGGCATGGATGCTCTAGTAGGCTTGAGTAGTAATTAATCCCGATGACAATGCAAATTAAATTAGAAAATCTCACTTATAGAAATTACCAGCTATGGGCATAGGTCAAAGTAAGGAGCACTGATTGAGTATTTAATAAACAATATTGTCTTCCAGATTCTTCCAACATTTTTTTTTTTTTGAGTCATGGCAGAAACACTGTAACCCACAAAGATCAATGATAGTTTGATTTTTACACTTAAATAACCAATGTTTCTTCTTAAACCTCTTCAGTGCAACTTGCCTTTTAGACATTGCAGCT
>NW_004524697.1:1480585-1488275 GCF_000260255.1 Octodon degus | reverse complement strand
CCCTTATGTTTGCCAGGGAAGCACTTATTCTACTGAGCCATCTCCCTGGCCCCAGCCTGGCCCTTTCTTTATCCTTTGATTCTTCTTTAAATTTCATGTATTTTTCTGGTTTCCTAAACCTCATCTGATTCATGTAGCAGAACTGTTGGGTTCAGTATAAATAAACTTGCACTGCATCTGTGTCCTCTGATATTTCACACATCCTAAATTTACGTAATATTCATGCCCAAACCCCTCCACAATGTCAAAGAGCAAAACTGTTAAGGGTATTTAGGTACTACCAGAGCTTGTAGAAAGACGATCACAAGTCTGAGCCCAACTTTGTGCAGCCTCCTCTTGCCCCCCAAAGAACTGGGGATATAGCTCAGTGAGAAGATCCTCAATTCACCCTCCAAGGCCACACACATACCACATAAAAAACTAAACCTATGTGATTAAGATGTTAACTGCTAGATAATCTTCCTCGTGACTTACAAAACTGAGTTTCTCATGCTTCTCCCATTACATCAGAGTATTCAATATCCCCTGTATTTTTAGTTGTCTATCATCAAAACATGTAAACTGCTGTCAAGTTTAGCTTAGAGAAAAGTATTATTTTTGTAACTAGTTCTACAATGGGATGGTCAGTTATAATTTTATTGCTAAAGGTAAGTAAAAGGAGACACGCAGCCTGGAAGAGGGAGAGCAGATCACCACTGCGACCTCCTCCCCTCTGTGCTGCTGCACCTTTCCTCCCTATGAAAGTCCCTGGCACTCTGAGACCCCTGTGCACAGCACCTTCTCTCCTCTCAGGATGCAATCCCTTGAATAAGACGAGTTCCTTTCCACTTTCGCCCATTTCAGAGTGTTGTCTTTTAAGCAATGATCAGTCAAAACTGGCTCAGTAACAAACATTCTTGACCAAAAGATACACTGGAATAAGGGGTTGTGTCATAGCACTTTGTGTAAGAAAGTTGCCTAAATTGGATCCTTCCAGCAAGAAAAAGTTGATATAGCTGTCATACTATTGTAACCATGTATTGTGACAAAGAATAGAAGGCCATGCTGATATAAAACCAACACTTGGGTGCCGGGGAGATGGCTCAGTGGACCCCGACAAACGCAAGGGCCTGAGTTCAATCCCCGGTTCCGCAAAACAAAAACAAAAACAAAAACAAAAAAAAACAAAAAAAAAAAACCACTAGAACATTCTTTGTTTCATTTCAACTAGAAATAGATTGTGAGAACAATTCAAATAAATTTGATGTTAATCACAAAAGAGGGGGCCAGGGAGATGGCTCAGTAGAATAAGCACTTGCCTGCCAAGTGCAAGGGCCTGAGTTCAATCCCCCATTCCGCAAAAAAAAAAAAAAAAAAAAAAGAAAGAAAAAAAAATCACGAAAGAGATTATTTTGCTTATATTAAGGTTTTTTTGTTTATGCAGGCAAAGCTATTGAAAAATAAGAATGGGTCAACTTCATGGCTTCTGTTACCCTGTTACCTTATGCCTATAAATACATAATGGTTAGCATTTCTCAGTGACTCTCAAGCCAGTATTGATTCTCTCTGTTATCATAACAGGTAACTCTACTTGGCCACTAGAGGCCGAGAACACTAAGAGGGAGGAGTCAAGTACAATCATTGTAGGAACACAAGTAACTCATGGGATTTAGTAAAAGGTGGTGCTAAAAGGTTTATGATTTTTGATATGTTTTCTAAATATAAAATTTGCTATAATTTAGTGGTATGTTAGTAAATAAGTCATGAGTAACTTAATTTTGTCTTAGTATAACTCAAAAGTGGTAAATAAGAGAAAATGCTACCAATCTAACCTATCTTATTAGCAGAAAATTTAAATCAGAAATGACCAATTGGCTAGTACTAATCAATTATTATGTGACAATACTAGAAAGAAAACATTTTGCCCAAAAATACAAGTAGCTTTAGTAAAAAAACCTGTCAAGGTTTGCTTAGGTTATCTAAATGTTTTCATATCTTTCTTCTAGTTAGCATATTTAGATAAATAATCAAACTTTATAAAATATTCCATAAGGATTATCTGATTTAGTAGTTCTAATTATCCAGAAAACTATATATTATTAATTTCAGTTTGCAAGTTAAAAAAATGCAAACATTCTCAAAGAAAGAACAATTTTCTAAGCCAGCATGTGTGGCAAGTGATTAAACTTAAACTGAATCAGGTGTTCCAATTTTGAAGATCTTTTGTGTATTAGATACATCAATGTACTAGATACACAGCTAATAGCTATCTGTTGATTAAATTTCTAAGAAGTTCAGAATCTTTGAGAACTAACATAGTGAAAGCAATGAAGTATTGACTATTTTAATATATACATATGAGAGTACAATATCCTTACTATATTTATTCATAATCAAAATACATAATGGTAATTATTAATATGGCAATAGCAAGACAGTGAAAAAAACTGTAATTCCTATTTTACATTGTTATATAATATAAATCAAGGATGAAAATATAGTGAAAAAATTTGAAAAGCAGATAATTCTTTACATTATGTCGGTACAGAATGAAACATAAGTACTAAAAAAAAACCCATAGATATTAACTATAAATTGAGGTAATCTGGAAAAGCTCCAAGAAAGAAATAATTTTTAAACATTATTAGGATTTGGATAAGACAAACAGTGAGAGAAAGAAAAAAATTAACAAAATAGAGCAACATTTTAGAAAGAAATAGCCATAGCTTGTTTAGGATACAGTGAGGATGAGCTCTCTTTCCAGCAAAGAGAGAAAGGAATCAAATATAAACATAATAAAAATCATGTATAAAAAAAGAATCATGTATAACTCATGGCCTTTAGAACAAGGTCTTTTGGGGAATATCCCTTGAAAATAATAAGCTATTTATGATTTAATGGTATGTTAGTAAACTGATTTTCTTGGGAAAATATGTTCTTATTTATAGCATTTTCCAATTTCTGCAGTGAATATGACTGCTGTGGCCAATTTCAAGCTCCTGGTGGTTTAACTGCAGGCTCCTACTATTTCTGAATATTTTCTATCCAGCTCCCTCGAGCCACTAGGAGACTATTTCAGCATGTAAATAGCCTCACTTCACCTTGGTACAAAGTTGAGTTTATCATACATCTCCTCTCGTTACTCTTAAATCATAAACATTTCATGGTGTCTTTAAGTTGTGAAACATTGGCTCCTTTGAATAATTAAATAATGAAACCTATGTAATAATGACAGTTAGAGCCTGATTTAAAGCCAGGCAGAGGGGTAGGTGCTTTTCTTCCCCTCCTAGTGTTACTTTCTCTCTGCCTCCCCTCTCTCTCCTCCTCTCCCTGCTCTTCCTCCTCTTCCATTGATAATCCCAATTTTTCAACTCTCTTGATCTGATGATTGGAAAATAAAAAGAATGAAGGGCAGTGACAAGCTGCTGTAACAGGAGGACATGGAAGATATATGGAGCAAGCAAACTTTTCTCATAGTAAATGAAGTTTTGAAATTTCTGTCCTTGATGTTCCTCAAATAGACCTTTCTTAACCATGGTGAATACCTCCTTATTTAATTTTTGCTCTTTCCTCTAACCTGAGGAACAAAACTATAAGTGTAGCCTTTTTCTGCTGAAATCCGCTTACTTCTCTAAACCAAAGCTCAACAATCTCTTTTTGTAAAAGGCCACATGTTAAATATTGTAGGCTTTGTGAGCTAGATGGTTTCAGGTAACTACTCAGCTGTACTACTATAGCCCAAAGCACCAATATATAATAGATACATGAATGATGAGGCCATGTTCTGATATTCATAAGAAAAGACAATGAGATTTGGCCTGAGTTTCACAGCTTGCCTAGCCCTGTTTCAGACAGGCTTTGGGAACTTATATCAGGACTTTCCTGGTGTACCCTTATACTCAGTCTGTCTTACACCTCGATAAGTAAGCAGAGTAGAAAAATTTCCCAAAAAGTGGAGTGCTTAGGCTGGCCTCTTGTCATTTAGATTTCTCAGATGTTCTAGACACATGTCTACTCTGTCCATCAAAAGGAAAAGACATATAGTAAGCTAGCCAACTTCCTTCCTAAGTTTTTTTTTTAACTTGAGTGGAAAGTTTAATATAGGACTTAAAGGGAGGTGGTAGAAAAGATGAAACTCAAAAGTACAGAACACATACTTTTTAAAAATCCTGAAAACCCACTCTCAGTTTATAATGTCTAATATTTTTACGACCTAAGCATTGTCAAGAGGATTTTCAGCCTCTATCTTGAAAATGCTACATGAATCCATTCTATTTGCACTTTAACTGGAGTTGCCTTCCTTTGAACCCCAAAGTCCCTGTTTGTACCCAGTTGTGAAGGACTTAAAGAAATACATGCATTGAGCATAATAGGCCACGAATCCTCAACAAAGTGCGTTAGCCACTATTCAGTGAGTAACAGTGAAGTACTTGGAGCGAAACACGAGGAGAATCAGGAAATTACTCTTTAAAAAACCAAAAATTGGGTAATGAGTCAAAAGTACTGAAAATCGGGACATATTCTGATCAATTAGAAAGCTCTTGCAGATAATCCAACAACCCGAACTGGAATTATATGCATGAAGATAGTGACATAAGAGGGAACATATGAAAAAGAACACAAGTCTAAAGATGACTAACTGCAGAAAATGAAAAGAGTGAGTAAACTTCATTCTTCCTTTCATGTTTATATGTCATTAAAATGACACAGAGAAATAACCAAATCAAGAAGAATATAAAATAATGAGGGAAATGATTAATTCAATTTAAGACATGCATAGTTTGAGGTACTGTTCACATGCCAAACCTGAACTGTCAAAGGGATGGCAAAAAATGGAATACTGATACTTCACTGTGGCCATACCTGTGGAGTTTTTGAAAGCTGAACTAATCTATATTAAGCAGAAATAGAGTGAGTTCATACTGCAAAAGAATACAGAAAGAAAAGAGAAGAGAAATAAGCACTTGGAAATACTCCCAGCCAGGAGCAAGAGTAGGAAATAAAAATAAAAGAGCAAAGAAACCAAGTTTATTTTTATTAACTCCATATGGAAATTGTTCGGAAGAAATAAATTGTTTAACTTGACAGAGATGATGATGTCGTAAAGTCAGTTTTTAGTAAGATATTTCAGTACTTGAGTTCAACGTGTAATGAAATAATAATAGCTATTGGTTTATATAAATTATTAGGAACTGATTTATATAAGACTGCTCAACATCAAGTCATGGTCTAAGCATTTGTGTCCAAAAGCAGCCTATCCTCATACAACATTTTTATCCAGTTGGCTTCTCACCTCATCTCGCTAAACCTTGTCCTCTCATTCACAGTAGTGACAATTTTACCTGTATCTCACAGTTTCTGTGAGATTTAACTAAGATAATACAAATAAATAAAAGAGCATAATACTTGACATGGTAAAAGTGTTAAAGAAAATGTAGATATCATTATGATTATTATAAGTTGATAAAATGAGAACATTTACAGCATTTCTCTTCCAATGAAATATAGCATAGCTTGTGGATTGCTTGTTTGTGTACCTTTTCCTTATTATTTTCTAAAAGTGACTTGCCTCCCAGATATGTGGGGACAAAGTATCCTAACGGAAGAAACAAGAAACGAACTGTTAAAATTCTCTCTAGAAAATGTACTAACTCTTCAGCCTTGCTACAATTAGACACATATGTTATTGAAAATAAGTGGAAATTTGTAACTGAATTGTTTTGCTCCAGCATCAGTTCAAAACGTTGATACATTTTTGTATTAATAATAATCTCTATTTCCAAGATAAGTGACTATGCCATAGAAAAATTCAGGTGCAACAAAAGGATTATTTGCAATAAACAGCATAAGTCACTTGTCTTTCTATAAATTTTTAGGCATATACATTCATATGCTTTAATACTTACAGATAGAAAAAAGTAATGCATCTCTGCTTACATACATTGTTAAACACATGCAATCCTATTGCAAAACTTCCTTCCCTTTAGAGTCTCTACCCAAATAATAGCCAGGAAATACCAACCAGATCTGTCACTTGACTATGTATTGTCAAGCCTCTTATTTCATTCAAGATAAACATCAAAGGCCTGTCAAATAGCTCAGCAGGTTAAAGTGCCTGCAAGCAAGTGCAAGGGCTGGGGGTGGGAGGGGATTTCAATCCCAGGCCTGCCCTGCCAGCCCCGCCCCTGGAGCATGCTGAGACAGCTATTGAATCTGGGCACGGTGGCATGAGCCTGTAATCCCAGCTCTTGGGAAGCTGTAAACAGGCGGATCACTATGAGTCCGATGTAGTAGTGAGATCCTGAACACCCTATAGACCCTTTCCTAAAATACAAAAAAATAAATAAATAAAAATCAAAAGCATCAGAGTCCTTGCAGGACCCTGCAGTGCTCCATTTGTTCTGGTAACCTTGGTTCACCAACTCCATCTCCGAACAGCTAACCTCATGATGTTGTACGCAACTGAATTAGATAAAAATATTATAGGCAGTCAGACAGGACTAGGCCCTCAAAGGAGACAGCATGGAAGACAAGCTACCTTGCAACTATGAGAGAGACAGACGCTCCGGCTGTGGGCCTGACCTAAAGACCAAAGAGCGAACAAATGCTTACCTCCATAAGGATGAGCATCTGGGACTGATAATCACCGTGAAGAAGCCAGGAAGAGTCACTAATCCAACCCCTACAGTAGAGGCCCCTGTTCTATAGTAATGCCAGCTTGCTGCCAGACTATCTTGCCCATTTGATCCTGGATTTAATCAATTTTACTTGAGTAACTGTGCTTGTAGTATTTTTGGTTGACCATAGCTTTGTCTCGCCTCATGTGTGAGTTGTCATGTTTTCCACCTTACACCCACCTTGCCTCATGGTTTTGCTCTACGAAAATCCCTGGAAAAGGCAGATTCCCAGGCAGTCCACTCGGGTCCCCTTCTGTCCTCTTGGACAGGAGCTTTCTTTCTCCCAATAAATACATTGGACTCTTAACAGCCATTGTTCCTAAAATTCATTCTTTGGTTTTAGAGAACATGAACTCCACCCAGGTATCTTTCAGGTTGACAGTTTCATCAACGGGCCACTGCAGGTGGCCACATCCACCTTCCTGCTGCTCCTAGAATGGCTGATGCATATCCATCTCAGGGAGTTTCCTTCAATGGCAGCTGCCCGCCAGAGGCTCTTCCCATCACCAATTCCCTTACCTCCCTCAGGCTTTGCTAAAACGTCTCTGATCTGATCACCATTTTTATAGTTATAAACCCACCATGACAGGATAGAATTCTGCACCTTTCATGTCTCAGCTTCCTTTGTGAGGAACATTATTACTTGTGACACAGCATAAAAATCTATTAGTAACTTCTACTTTCACTTTCCTTCCCCTTTCATAAATTTTATGAAGTACACCCCAAGTAATACATACCCAGAGCTGAGAAAATATTCTTCAACATTCTTGAAGAAATTTAATCAACATGTTTGTAAATGTTAAAAGACATTACTAAATTGACCTCCTAAATCTTATTTCTTTCTAAAAGATAGACTAATGTAACAAAATAAGTCAGAGTAATATTAATTAAAGAAAGCCTTAAATATAAGATACAAAAATCAAATGTTGTAAGTACCAACACTAACAAATTTAACCATATTACAGTTTAAAATGTCTGAAACCAAAAGGAAAATTATGACCACTTAAGCAATATTTGTAATATTTATTTCAGAG
>NW_004524697.1:1479250-1480340 GCF_000260255.1 Octodon degus | reverse complement strand
GCTTAGTTTGCTCATGTCGAATGCAAATAGAGGCCATCAGACCCTCACCTGTACCTTTGTACATACACACAGACCTCATTAGCTCTCTGTCGCTCACTAGGTCTAAGCGAGATGGAAATACTAATATGGACCCACCCAGAAATCTCATAGCTTTTCACCCAAGCTTTGTGTTAAGACTCTTGGGTGGAATCTTCCAATTGCCAACACTAGGTTCTCTGAGAGTCTGATTTTTTTAAATATAAAGATGCTGATATCAATCTTCTAGATCTGCTACTACTAAAGACATGAAGTTCTTCCTGACCACACCATGCTCCACCATTTCCTACCTCCATCCTGCTTCTTCCTTCTTTGGTTTCTGTAAGCTGAAAGGTATAGTGGTGAGTTGGAGATAAGGATTCCCAGCCACACTGTGCAAATATGAAACCCTAGATTTTACTTAGCTCATTCTCTCACTTTCTTAGCCATGAAACAGACATGACAAGGGTAACTCAAAGACATAACATATTCTGATTGTCCAAGTCCTTTAGGTTGGGAGGTCAACCAGAATGAATATATATGTGGCAAAATTTTAAGTTCTTCCTTCAAAGAGGTTTAAATTTTTGTCTTTTTTTCTGTATATATTCTTTCAGAGAGTTATTATGAGAGACTATAAAAAAAGTCTATCTGTTGATCATATCATCAAGATTTTCAAGAATGAACTTAAAATTTTTTTTCATTACTGATCACATCAGGGACATCCATGGAAAGGAAATAACAGGGCCAGTGAGAGAGCTTAGCAGACTAAACCGCCTGCTTAGGCAAGCTTAGGCAAGCACAGGAACCATGGTTCAATCCCTGGCACCACATGCCATGCTAGCCCCACCCCCCAGAGTGGGCTGCTCAGTGGGCCAGAGTCTGGGCTTAGGGACACATGTCTGTAATCCCAGAGCTGGGGAGGCTGAAAGCAGGAAGATCACTAGAAGCCTGAGCTGTGCAGTGAGATCCTGTAACAATCAAATACAAGAAAGAAAGAAAGAAAGAAAGAAAGAAAGAAAGAAAGAAAGAAAGAAAGAAAGAAAGAAAGAAAGAAAGAAAGAAAGAAAGAAAGAAA
>NW_004524697.1:1476015-1478685 GCF_000260255.1 Octodon degus | reverse complement strand
CTGTTATATAAAGTCTACTTCTTCAAACGAATACCCTCGCTCTAGAATCTACATGATAAAGTCAGATTAAGTTTCTAGCCTTCCCACTTTTACCCTGATAAGGGTTGGGAGATACACTTTATGGTAGCTCTTAGCTTCCTAAAGTTTAACGAACCCTCCCCATATTAATGTTTCATAAAATTGAAATCTTCTTTCCTTCACACTGCCTCTTTCTGTATCTGGGCCCTGATACAAAGGCTATTATGAATTTAATATTCAAAAAAATGTAATTCTAGCAATAAAGGGAAAAAATAACAATGAAAGGTATGAATTTGAGACAGTACACATTCCAATAAAAAAGTAACAATTTTAACAAGAACAAAGAATTTTTAAAAAACTGAGTAGATTTTGTTTTTATTCAAGCATATTATCACAGTAGTGTGGGAAGCTAATTAAAAGCCCACCGATTCTTTTTCATTCATTCTCCCAGATACAAAATTTACAAAATAGGAAGGAGAGTGTCAAAATAATCCAAGATGGACATGTTAAAAACTGTGGGATCTGCTATGTGGGAGGAATGAGTCAGTAGAGAAGCACATATGAAAAAGCAATGAAAAAAAAAAAAAAATAACACCAAAGGGTTCAAGCAAATCCCAGCCCAAGTAGAAGAAAGCTTTCTTCTTATAGTGAGAGAGAAAAGGATAAATTGAATCAGTGAGAAACTTGTAAGCAGTTATACACTACTACTATTATTTTAAATAATTGGATCATTTTTTCTTTGTTAACTATTTAATAAAGCTTAAAATAGTTTTACAAAAGCTGTCATTGTGTGGTGACATGTCTATGATCTTGGCCTTCTGGAGGATGAGACAGGAAGATCACAGGTCCCTAGCCAGGGTTATCACTTGTAGTTCTAGGTAATTCAGGAGTAAGCCTGTCTCTAGTTAATTAATTAATGAAAGTAAAACAATGTCTTATTCTAAAAGTTACCTGAAACAGTGTTTCAGTAATGAATCCTGTCAAAATAAAAGTAAATTATCATAATTTTTTCCAAACTTAGAAGGATTTATCCTCACAACATGAGTTTTCATCAAGGCATATTTTGAAAATATACCATAATGAGCTGACACTGATCATGGAGAACCAAATAAAACCAAAAAAGGAAAATACAAAGAGTGATTAGGATAATCTTGGCAAAGGTCATATGTATGAGACATAAACATTCTTTAAAAATATCAAGGAGACTACAGAAATGTGAGCTTAAATGGAGACAGGAAGTGCAGGATGCAGAAGGAAGTGCACAACTCGGCTCTGCTACTGGAGCCGGTAAAGGACAAAATGGTTGACAGGCTATGAGCAGAAGAAGCTGTAGAAGAAAACAGGACCAGAAAGCAAAACCTTTAGAGTGAAAAGCTCTCAGAATAATACAGCACTTTTTATGGCTGTTGTTCTTACCAAAAAGAGTGAAGTTTAAAAATTCTTAAAACTGTCTTAAATTATAGCTTATGATTTCTATATGGAAGAGAGTTTAGCAAGATTAACACTTGTAACTGAAGGTAGCATTTCCACAACCTAGTTCCATAATCTATCATAACCTATAAATTTATTAGTATAATTGTATTTATGAAGGAATATATATATATATATATATATATATAATTTCTTCCCATTTCTCTTTTATTTCATTCTTTAAATTACTTATAATTTGATCTCATAAAAACTAATATTTAGCCTTCTGATTAATTTCACTAAATATTATGGTTTCAAGTTCCATCCATTTTCTTATAAATGAGTCAAATTTATCCTTCTTTATGGATGAGTAGTATTGATAGATATAGATATGGATATCAATTTTGTTTACCTATTTATTTGATAAGCATACAGATCACTTCTTTAATTTCTAGGTTTCAGTTTTTAATTTTTGTTAGTACCTATTTACAGTACATGATGATCACCTTTCTCATGAGAAGCTAATCCATTTCCCTACCATGTCTTAATTCTCTGTCCATGTAGTTCCCCTTTCCCCTCTGCCCCCCATTTCTTAGTCCCTTTCGCTTTTGCAAAAGCTCTATTTCCCTATTTCCTATTATCCATCTTTTATTTTCCTCTGTATTTAAACTTTGGCTTTCTCTCATAAGAGAAGCCATGCTACTGTGAATTGTGCTATTGTAAACACGGTATGCCTGTTTCATTGTCTGTGATGACTTTCATTCTTTGGAGATGATACTCAGGAAATACAGCTGGGTCCAGTGGGATTTCTATCTTGTTGGAGACTCTCCACACTGGTTTCCACAGTGGTTGAACTCATGTGCATTCCAACCAGTAGTGTAGAAAGCTTTGTTCTTTACTCATGAAATGGCAGCATTTCTCGTGTTTTTGAGCTCAAGAGTACAGTCATTCTTTTTGAAGACTGAATCTCAATATTTTGATTTGCACCTTTCCAGTGTTCACAGGTGCTGAACTTTTTTTCATGTATTGTTCTTAACATAAGATTTTGGACCATAAAATTCAGATTTTGTTTTTCAGGAGTTCACTGAGAAAGCCGCATATAATGTGTCTTAATATTTTTGGTTGGGCCAGCCAAATAACTGAGCAACTTAAAGTGCCTGCAAGCAGGGAGTTTGGGGTTCGATCCCCAGGCCTGCCATGCCACACCCCCAGGACACGCTGAGACAGTGATTGAGATTGGAG
>NW_004524697.1:1474397-1475535 GCF_000260255.1 Octodon degus | reverse complement strand
TTTTTTTTTTTGGGTACCGGGGATTGAACTCAGGACCCTGTGCTTGCCAGGCAATCACTTATTCTACTGAACAATCTCCCTCAGCCCTCACAACATATTTTTTAACAAATAAGGACAAGAGCCTTTTATAGGTGTTGATCCTATATGCTCATTTTTTAAATCATGATTGAGCACACTATAAACTGATATAAAACTAGGGAAGACAGAATATCTTTTATATACTTAGAATATGATGGTGTATACTTTTAGCACATTTAAAAATACTATCTCTAAAGTTAATTAAAATATACTGTTAAGAATATTTGTCCACTGTTTATAAAATAATTCCAACCTTCACATGATCTTTCTTTTGAAAGTAGAACTCAGGATTTCTTTCCTTTTTTTTTTTTTTTTTTTTTTTTTTGTGGAACCAGGGATTGAACTAAAGCCCTTGCGCTTGCCAGGGAAGCACTTATTCTACTGAGCCATCTCCCCAGCCCCAATCTCAGGATTTCTAATCAAATGTAAGCACATTCTGTTGATGTATTCCAAATATATGCATCATAAAACATGACTCATAATATCCAAGTAGACCTCCTTCAACTATATTAACTTCCTTAAGTCTAGGATCTCATCCTTCTAATAAGAATGACAAATCTAAAAAATTGACAGATCAGAACAAGCTTAAGCAGCAACTGGACTTTTATATAGACATCTGAAACTTAAACTCATTTTATTTTTTCATCTTTAACATTACTCACATTAAGGGTATAAATGAAGTTTGCCTAAGACTTTCTGACAAGAAAACAGTATCAAAGGGTGTATCCAGAATTCAATAGAGATTTTCCTTTGAAAAAGAGACAGTCAACAGTGACTCTGTGACTATTAATTCTCCTCCAAATGTCCATTCTCTTCTTTTATCTCAAATTAAGTAAATCCCTTTTATGAATTGGCTACATTAGGAGAAGACTCTCAGCCTCTGATGATTCTGGGTATGGTTACTGACTAATGCAATTTACAAATGTGTGACTGGTCTATTTCACTTATATCTTCAAGTGGCATCCATTTAAATATAATGTCTTTCAGTTTATCATTTTTTATAGCTGAGTAATACGCCATTGTATAAAAATGCCACATCTTTTTCATCCATTCCTCATGT